>NW_023657814.1:7500-25000 GCF_015228065.2 Penaeus monodon
TACTTTTATATGTATTGAAACATTTCCTCTTGGTAAAAAATCTGAAATACAATACTGATTCCATACCGATACACTATCAACCATGATACTGTATTGCAAGTAGTAAAATTTAGTTTCTTTTAATACATATACCGTACTGCGATGCTTGGCATTACCACCCGAAATGTTGCCTGGTATTGGTTTTATTTAGTGTTACGGGGCGGTTTTTTTAACTTTTAAACACTAGGTAAAGGGGTAAGAACTAAAGAAGGTGTTTTTTTTTCGCGCAAATGTGTGATCGATATCCCGCTGCCTGCCGCCTCCCCTGGATCACACACACTCACCAGCGTCCAACATTCTCCTTTAACGTCTGTATGCACTGGTAACGGAATATTAATTTTCCAGTCAGGCATGCAAATCGAAGCATATCACTTTAATACACCATAGTGAGACATGAATAGACACACCGAGTTTAATTTTGAGATTGGTTATCTATAGCAAAACTAAACCAAAATGGGTATACAAAAGCATAAAAGGTGACCGGAAAGTCAATAGGATTTACGCTCTTTTTCAAAAGTATTCGTGTTTAGTTGGTTCTTTCGAATAGTGATTCGAGCTTTGTATTCGGGTAGGTTTGAAGTAGTCAGAAACAACAGAGCAAGATGGCAAGGAAACACTAAGGAAACGAGGATTAAAGTTAGGGGGTTCACCCCTTTTTGCTGGGTGGATGATTGGGTTGCAAGTACTAGCAGATTACGTTGCAAGTGTTAATCTTTCATCTTATTGTTATAATTTATCTTAGGCCCGTTTGCAGTAAGTGTATTATTATGTACACATGGAAGGTTTGACCTTATGACCTATTGACCATTGACCTTTCGAGCCGAGTATCGGGAAATACACTGGGCTGGTGCCTCGCGAGCCTTGTTCTAATTTGGGGGTAGAAGGGCTGGGCCCGGGCCCCCTCCGTGTATCCTTACAACGTGTAAGTTTCCGTATACAGTAAGAGACTTTGGCAGTTTTTAATTGTTAAATTTTAGTTTTCGTTTATTTTTGGGTGTCTACAGTTTTTTCACCTTTTTTTAGGTATCATCATGTGATCAATCGTCTGATGGTAACCAATGTTGCATGTTCTGTTGGCGTTGTCGTGGTTGCAGGTCGCGCCTTGAGTATAGGGTCGCAATTGTGTTTCTAAGAGAAAGACTTCTTGGCCACCATTTGCGAGATTGGTCTCGGGGAAAGTTTTGTGCGATTTTTGTAGTTTGCATAATGTTTTGTGTCTTCAAGGGTTTCTAATTTTCCCCATGGGTTTTTTCCACGATCCTTGGGAGGCGGATGTTGGCTTAATTTGTTTCATATAAGTGCTCCGCAAGGGGATTTTTGGATATCTGACATCACTACCGAGATCATGTTTGAGCCTGGGTTGCTTGTAGTTTGAGGAGTATGATGATTGATAGTTCTTCAGAGGAATCCGTGGATATTTTAGAATTGTTAATATATTTTGTTTGTTCGTGAAATGTTGAGCAGCGTTTGCATTTTGTGACAGCGACCTTTGCTAGTATTTTTCTTTGTTTGGGGAATAAAGGTTATTGTTTCCTCTGCCGGCTAAGGTGAGGTCAAGGAGGCTGCCTTGTCTCATTTCATTACACGATTATTATTGCCGCATTTGAATTTTTGATGCGTTGGATTTTTCTTTTGATACTGAAATCTGTTGATTGGTGCGGTCGCCCCTTTGTGTTTGTACTGCCTTAACTTTCTGGAGCGAGTTATGATATCGGTGATATCGTCTGCACAGCATATGTTTTTGAATTTGGCACTGGAGTTTGGAATGTTGGTTATACCTGATGAAGAGGACGGGTGAGATGACACTTCCCTGGGGTACCCGCTTCTTAGGTCAAAAGGATTTCCAGCAATGTTTCCAAGTTTTATCCTTGCTTGTCTCACATTGAGGAAGCTGCTTAAGTATGCAGTGTGGCTCATGGCATTTGTTATCTAGTAATCACGCTCACACTTCCTTCATATGCAAGTGCGATTGCTATGCCAGGTGTTTTTATGGTTCCTTGTCTTTTTTGTTTAATTTGCTTTTCTTTTCTATTCAATCGGAGGGATCAATGCTAGTCAGTCACTACAATTCAAAAGGGATTAATCAAATATATATTAACAATATAACATATATTAATGAAAATACAAAAACCATATATAACATTCCTTGTTGATACATCACAATGCATGTTTGCAAAGAAAAATGTTCCCGACTTTTCTAAAACGGTTTGCTGGGTGAAATTACTACAAGGATGAGCCGATAGGTGAAGCTGCTGGGCCGGCCAATTTTCACTCCTTAATCACCGACCCCCCTAACGGAAGCCGCCTTGCCGCGGTGGGGGGCTTGAGGTCCCAATGATCTGGTGAGCCGGACCAGAGGGCTACCCATACTGGAGGGGTCACCAGTGAGGGAGAACAAAATGGCTTCCTGGTGCACCAAGGCCTTGAGAGGGGATGGTGTACCCACCCCGGTTCATTCCATCTTGGACTAGGGAGAACTCTCCCACGTGTGTTTCCCGTGCGTGGGCATCCCTTTATTACCAGGAGACAGGAGTCCTGGAGGTTGAGCGATGCTGCACGCTGCGCCTGCACTAGCAACACACCTCTTTGGCCCTTTATTCTGGTTAGACGGGTGGTTTTGATCAAGGCCCGGTCAAGTCAATCGGCTGGTCAAATTTTGGCTAGGGTCCAAGCAGGCACTATTCAGTCGGTAGCGCATAGGTCCCGCGACCTGCCATCAGTACTGTGATAGGGGCTGCGTATTTTCCTCATTAACCCTGTGGGCGTTGGGAGATTTTGAACCCAACTATAGTTTCCCCCCTCTTGGACCCCCCATGGTGGGTGGGGGGGTGAGGAAATGAAGAATTCAAATTTGTATGAGTACTAAAAATTTACAAAGATCTAGCTCCCCTCCCTGACGACCTGCGCAATCCCTCGACCATTCTCTCTGGAAAATCACACGTTGTCACTCTGGAACCTTTTCATTTTTCCAAAGGCAAGAATGGGAATCGTAATGGTTCCCGGGCTCCCAAACCAGTAGAAGGGGAAAACCCCTCCTCAATCCATTAAGGAATCTTACCTGGTAAATATGAAAGCATTTCATATAGTAAGTACCTGGTAGTGAAACCATTGATGGTGTATCAATCATGATCTTGACATCTTTGAGGTTCATCGGAAAATAGTTGAAGTATTAAACGTGATCCTCGTATCACCCCACAGCGAGATGGTAGCCTGATATTGAGGTTTCGTCACCAGACAAAGAGTGACCGTCTGCGTGCAATATGTAACATTCCTGGGCTAAATTTTTCCATGCTCTCCTCACAAAACTCTCAATCAGTGTAAGGAATTGTCTTTTCCCGAGACCTATGAGGTATTCTGAGGAGAAACTGTTAGAGGAACTAGAGAATTTTAATGTAGTGGCAGTAAAACGTTTTAGGAAGAAATTTGATGGTTTGGAAAGTCGACACCCAGCTCTTCTTCTAATTTTTTAACACATTAGTCCTTCCAAATCGGTTAATTTTAGCATGGTACCACCCTCAAGGTAAAGCCATGTGTGCCCAACCCTATGCGGTGCTTCCATTGCCAGGGTTATGGGCATGGAGTCAACTCTTGCCATTTTAAGAAAAATGGACAACCAAGAGTATGTGTTAAGTGTGGTACAACAGGTCATAAAGGAGATACAACTGTCCAGGTCCAATATGCTGTTACCACTGCAAAGAAGCTCATAAAGCTTCTTCAAAGCAATGTAAAAGGGTACAAATTTGAAAAGGAAGTATTGGAAATAAGGAGCAAGGAGAAAGTTAGTTTTCCAGAGGCAAAGAGACGTGCCCGTATGGCTGTTTGCACAGCCGGGTAGGTCCTTTGCTTCGGTTCTAGCCCATCCTCCTTCCCACCAACCCTTGCCCTCCAATGCTTCTTTACAGCACACACACTGCCCTTCCTCAAAAACCTCAGTCCCAAATTGCTGACACTGCCTCTGGTGAGTTGTTCCCCAGAAACGGAGTAGGAGTGAGGGGTCTATTGAGGAGACTCCTCCCCCCAAAGTAAGGTCTTTGGAGCCATCAGGCAAGGCTCCAAGGCCTCAAGGGTGACGCTCCAGCTGCCACCACATCCACAGGAGCATCTGTGCTAGGCAGAATGCTCCTGAAGTAAAGGCTCAGGCACGCCCTTTGCCCGGGCAAAGGGAATCCTGAACCTGTCCCAAAGACTCCAGCTGCAACAAAATCCACAGGGGCCTCCGCTGCTAGACAAAATCCCCCCTAAAAGCAAAGGCTCAGGCCCGTCCTTTGCCTAGGCAAAGAAATCCTGAACCTGTCCAAGGGAAACCTGTGGAAACTATTTTCCACAGGTAAACAACCATTAAAAGGTACTCCCAGGATCCTGGAAAGGGACAGCCTAAAGGGTGAGGCAAACCTTGACCACAGGTGCTGCCAACCACCTTAGAAGAAATAATCAAAAGAACTGTTTACCCTAATCCAATGGAACTGTAAAGGGAAATTCATGCCAAAATGGGAAGAACGCAACATCTGATAGCTTCAGGGAAAACCAGTTTGTGTAGCCTACAAGAGTTTTTGACCAGGGAAAATCGTCCCATTTTCCTGAAGGATTTCAAGTTCAAGCCCATTATGGAAACCTTTGACAATGGACCTCCCTGGAGAGTAGCAGTAATGGGACGTCATGATATTCCCTTCCAGGCCATCCACCTGCAGACAACCTGCAGGGGAAGGCTGTGAGAATAGCTTGACACGACCTTACACTGTTGCATCCATCTACCTTCCTCCACTAATATAAATGATTTGGAAGATCTACTTGGGCAGTTTTCCACATCCATTTCTACTCTTGGGAGATTTCAATGTCCCGGGATCACCTCTGGGGAGACACTTTGTGCAAACCCCCGAGGAAGGGCCTTGGAGTTTCCCTTTTTCTTAAGAGCAGTGCAGTTTTACTGAACAGTGACACTCCCACACATTTCCAAGTTCAAACTGGGACATTCTCCAATATAGACCTATCAATAGGTTCACCTGATTCACAGTTTTAACTTCACTTGGCAGGTCATGGAAGACTTACATGGAAGCGACCATTTTCCAATAATTTTGGAGGGGTGAATGGTATTCCAGTCAATGGAGTGCAGAATGGCGACTTGAACATGCAGACTGGAATCTTTTTAGATCAACTGCAGTATTGCAAGGATCTGTTAATGATTTCCAGTGTGTTCAAGATGCTGTTAATCACTTCACATCACGAATTCACCTTGCAGCAGAAGCATCCATTCCCAAAAGTAGCGGACCCGTACCGTCGACCTCCAGTACCATGGTGGTCTATGAATGCCAACCCAAACTGTCAGAGCAAGGGAAAACTGCATTAAGGCATTGAAACATTGTAACCCCTTTATCAGTTACAAAGACCCGAGCCAAGGCCAGCATTGTAACCTTGATCAGTTACAAAAGAACCCCAGCCAAGGCCAGGCGCATGCTAAAGGAGCTAGACGGACGTCCGTGGGGACAGTAGGGCTCCGCGATTAACTCTGGGACCCCCTTAGCATGGGTGTGGGACAAGGTGCGTAAGATTGCTGGAAAGAGCACATCCATATCACAACCTGCTCTGAAGATAGATGGCATAATCATCACAGACAAAAAAAATATTGCTAATGAGCTAGCTAAATCCATGGCAGATATCTCCTCTGGAGCATCTTACACTGCTCGATTCTCCACTCTTCGTGCTGAAAAGGGAAAAACACCCAGTGTCGTTCTTCAGTAGGAATGCAGCCCGAAACTTCCATACAACTTGCCATTTTTGCGCAAGGAGATGGACTCTGCTTTGCAGCTCTGCCGTAAGACTGCCCAGGAAGTGACATATTCCATATCAAATGATATCTCACTTACCGGAGAGTTCCCAGAAGTCCTGTTGGACTTGTTCAATAGGATCTATAGGGAGGGGACAGTGCCATCCACATGGAAAGAGGCTATAATCATTCCTGTTCCTAAACCTGGCAAAGATCTTCCACACCAGGAAATTACAGACCAATTTCTCTCACCAGCTGCTCTGCAAGCTGGATGGAGAAAATGGTAACTTCAGGTTGACATGGCTGCATAAAAAGAAAACGTGCTGACCCCATATCAATATGGCTTTAGAAAATTGAGTCGACCCAGATGCACTTGTGAGGATGGGGAAAATGCTATAAAAGAATTCCTTTGCACGCGACGTCACATGTTCAGTCTTCTTTGACCTTTAAAAGGCTTATGTACTAAATTGGAAACATGGGATACTCATGAAACTGTATGACATTGGTTAAGAGGAGCATTACCTACCTTCATACAAGCTTCCTTGCTAACAGGAAATTTAGAGTTCGGGTGGGAAACAGTTTCTCTAACCTGGAAGACCGCTGGAAGGGGTCCCCCAAGGGGGTGTCTTAAGTGTGACCCTGTTTGCCATTGCTATAAATGACAATAAAGGGTTTTTCCAAGGCTGTCTCATGTAATCTGTAGGGAGATACTTTACACTGTACTGCTCAGGAGGAAGCTTACAGGATTGCAGGACGCATGCAGACTGCAATAATCAGGTCTACAGTGGGCAACATATCATGGGTTCAAATTTTCTCAAAGCAAAACCATGGCTGTACTTTCCACAAACGAGGAAAGTTCCATCCTTCCCTCTATTTAGGAGCAAACCCACTGCAATTTGTCCAAGAGGGGAAGTACTTGGGTCTAATTTTTTTTACTCAAAACTTACATGGGTGCCTCACATCAAACAGTTAAAAGTGAAGGCTACAAAAGCACTTAGTATTTTGCGGGTTCTTTCACATTTATCTGGGGTGGGAGACCGCACAACGCTTCTACGGCTTTACCGGCACTTATGGATGTGAAACTTATTCATCTGCAACTCCCACTGTTCTCCGGAGTTGGACTCGGTTCATAATGAAGCTCTCAGAATCTGTACTGGGGCTTCAGGTCTTCACCTGTGGAGTCCCTGTTTTCTGAGAGTGGGAACCACCTCTTTCATTACACCGGGACTACATGAACCTGATTTACTATACGAGACTACAAAAGGGTTCCGGGATCCCCCTACATCCAGATTGGTTTTCAACCCCCTTGAGGATAGCCGATCCTATGGGAGGAGAATGAGGAAACTTGTAGAAGAACTTAATTTAAGTCTCACTAAGGTTCTGGCTGTTGAATTCCCCAATTCCCCCTTGGACTAATCAAGTCGAGCTGGATTTGGTCGGAATTGGGAAAGGGGAGAGATCTGAAGCAGAAGTCAGAGAGAAATTTCTTCAACACATTTCTAAGTACCAGAATTTGGACGCAATATATACAGATGGTTCGAAATCTGCAAATGGTGTGGGCTTTGCAGCAGTGAGCAGAGGAAGACTGCATCTGGCAGTCTTCTCTAGCAGCCTCGATCTTCACTGCAGAGTTACATGCCATCCTTGCAGCAGTTAAGATACTAGAGATCTTATGAACCTTCTATTGTGATATATTGTGACTCTCGTAGTGCCTTGCAAGCAATCAAAGCTTAAACTCATCACATCCAGTAGTGAGGGAGGTTCAAGATTGGCTTGCACTGCTGTCAACACTAAAAAGATAACTCTGTGTTGGGTGCCAGCGCATGTTGGTGTCAGTGGGAATGAGCGAGCTGATCAAAGGCTAAGGCAGCTCCGCTCAGCCTTGTGATGCCGTTTTCCTTCCCACACACCGACCTGAAACCCCGCATCAGGAGTTGTCTTCGCGATAAATGGAAGGAACAATGGAGGCATATCTCGAGAAATAACGCGAGAGATTAGAGATGACCTTGGCAGTTGGGTGACTAGCATCCATCCCAACCGAAAAGTGGGAAATTGCATTAACAAGGCTAAGAATCGGGGACAAAAAGACTGACTCATGGCCGATGATGGCTAAAAATCAGGCACTTTGTGAGGGATGCCAAGAGCCCTTAACAATCGCACATGTAGTGGAAAGATGGTGCAACATTCTCAGACCAAAGACGTATGTACTTTTCTCCCCCATAACACTGAAGAATGTATTGGGGGAGGATTGTGACATAGAGGGTCTTATTAGTTTCCTTAGGGAGACTATTTTTTTTAATAAAATTTAAATTTATGCATAATGTTTATGCAATAATTTTATACACTTAGAGTATAATATTTATGCTTTGATTTTAATTGTTTTTGTTATTTATAAGAATCTATTGATAGATTTTTAAAGTTTTAAAAACATTTTAATATTCTGTTTAACAAGTATTCGCCGCTAATGCCCTTTAGCTTTTTGATGCGGCAGATAATTTTAAATATCAATCATAAATTAATCAGCCGATTTACTGAATCAAGAAAGGCTGTAATACACACACAAAAAAAAAATAAAAATAATAAATAGATAAATAAATAAATAAAATGAAATAAAACATAAGATAGATTAATGTTTATATAAATCCACTTGCTTTAAACGGGCTAAAGAAGTAGGGAGTTTCAAAAACCAAAAATTTACTTAGAGTAGGTGTACCAGTGCTCACACGAGCAATATTTAGTAGTCGCCGACCACCATGCTCGCTGAAACAAGGGAGATACTTTTTTGGTACGGCATTGCAACTCGACACGGATCACACACACACACCCCCACACACACCCCACACACCCCACACACACACACACCACACACACACACCACACACCCCCACCCCCACCACACACCCCACACACCCACACACACACAACAAAACACACACACACAAACATATACAAAAAAAAGAATACATTAAATAACGTATTTAAAGGAAATAATAAATGTTTATACGTTGTCATTTCTTTCTAAATGCTTTACACAGTGCCTAGGTGTGATCTAGGTTTCATCTAGTAATTTTCTGTGCAGAGCTTCTTTTTCAGCCTTTTCAACTGTCTTCTCATTTTGGGTGTTGAGAAGATATGCGTCTTTCAATTTTTTGAATATAATTTTTGTAATCTGTGCTCATCTTTCATTGAATATGTTTGCGTCTCTCATTTCTTACCTGTGTTGATATACTTACGCTTCATATCAGGCGTATGCTTGGTATATTATTTCTAGAATTTCTAATTGTGGATATGTGAAAGGGTGAGGTTTTAGTTTTGAAGGTTCTAGTTGGAATGTATGACCTTTTGGCTGAAAGAATGGGCTTCAAACCACCGTTCCAGTTCTATTTCTTCTGTTGGCCTACAATTGAGTCCATGGATGGTTGTGTCCTCTGGGCCTCTTTTTAAACATATTCCAGTCTGAAACATTTTATACAGATCTTGGGGTAATTGGTAAAGTGTTTATTATTGCAATAATGGGAATGTGGTGGCTCGTGGGGGGCTCTGCCTGATTCGAGGTGGGTGTTTAGGTGAGCACGTCCCGTTCTCTAAGATCTTCGTATAGATGTCAGCTTCTGGGTGGGAGAATGAGGTGCCTATTATTACACGTTCCGTTGTTGAGTCGTTTTCGACTGCTAGATATTCATCAAAAACGTCACCGATTTTATGTTTGATGTTGCTTTTAATGTCCATGCGAGTGTATTATGTTGAATTATTCTGACTATTCACTGTCGTTGCTTCTCTTTAGGTCTTTTTTTTCATTTGTTAGAGCTGCTTTGAATTTGTTTCAAAGCATAATTTCCATGATCATTTCAGGAATGATCTCGAGTGATCCTTCCTGAAGATGCCTTTTGATTTTTTTTCCTCTTTATCTTCGGAGTTGTAATCTGGGTTTGTATTGGAATATTATGTACCTTAGTTTTAATTTCCCTAAGTGCGGCGGTCGCAGTAGCTGTATTTTTTTGGACTCTCTGCATAAAGTTAGCCCAAGGGTTTCAAGGTTAAGGGGTATTTGAAGGAGCCTGATTTTTTTTTCGTGAAGGGGAGTGTGGCGTGAAAGGGGAAGGGCCCTTCCTTTTTTGGTTGTTTGGATTCTCTTTGAGCTTTTGGGCGACCTAAATTTTTTTTTTTTTTTTTTTTGGAGGGGGGGGTTCTGGTTTTTTATTTTGCTGGTTTGTTTTGGGGCTGAGGTTGGGGTTTCAGTTGCACTGGTCTGGACTTTTTCGCTGTAGCTGATTTCGGCAGAGATTGGTCATTCTTGTGCATGTTTTTTCAAGTGGGATTGTTTTAAACATTGAATCAGAGTTGCCCTCATTTGACACTTCGACAGCAGCATGTAAGTTAGCTTTAGCTAGTCCTTTTCTTACTTCTGCAGCATAAGAGCCGGTTTCCCAAAGTTTACTAAGTGAACATGAAGTAGAAAAACCATTCTTGGAAGGATGTATCGTCAGGGAGTTTGGGGACTTGCTGACTCTGATAGCTTCATTTGCAGCTTGTTTTGCAAATTCACTGTAGGGCCGCTTTTTTTTTCTCAATATCATTTTGCCATTTTTGTTCTTTTCCAAGTTCGAGATCGCTTCCGTATATGACGCTCTTTGGGCTGTCCTTGTTTTTTGCATCCCATAAAGGGTGTATTCAGGTGTTCACATTTACTGCATTTTTTTTTTAAGGGTTTGTCTCTTTGTAAGTGTTTTTAGGAGTATAAGTCACACACTGAAATGGGTACCGTTCATTTTCAATATTCCTGGCGAGATAAAAAGTAGAGGAGATTAAGTCCTGCTTTCAGTTTCTCATTTCCAGTATCTAAAGACGACCTTGATTATGCTAGGCTTCTGTGTAAAGAACACTCTACTATAGCATAAGGGCGGTCCCTTTGAATTTCGGTTTGAATATTTTCTTTCGTTTTTGTAGATTTTCCGTTCAATTTCTTCACTACAAGAGTCACTTGGGGGAGAGTACAGCTGAGAATGCCCTTTCCTGGAGCTTTCTTCTAGCTTCATTTTGAAAGATCGTGTTTATGGATTCATCCGTTTTGGTATTGCGGGTGTACCATCTGGAGCATCATAGAGCTAGATTACCTTTATTTCAAATCGAAGAGGATTTGTCATGAGCTCCACCTTCTCAGGTGTGGATCTCCCTTGGGATTTAATGTCCAAGGGGGTTTTTGTGCATGCCTCTTGGTACGAAGAGGTATACAATATGGCGGTTTAAACCCTATCAAACTTTTGATTTACTTTTTATCTATTTACTTATTATATGTAATTTATTTATCTATTCTAATTGGTGTCTGCCCCATGCCCTTGCCGACACTAGCCACTGATTACGAATCTACCTCATTTCCTTCTTGGTGGGGCTCTAGAGGGCGTATAGATGGCCCCTATGGCAGAAACAGTGGAGACTCTTGAAAAGTTCCTACCCATAACCCTACTCAACACACATATACACACATAGACACTCGCGCACACACACACACCACTATAATGGTCCCCTAATTTGGGAATTTTGACTAGAAAAAACACTATATTGTCTGGCAGGTCCAGAGGAATACTCAGTGTCAGATTCTCACTTTAAATTGAAAGAACAGACACATAGTTTTTAAATTGATCTTGTTGCGGTAGTCGTAGCCCTACGGGCTAAGGGGGAAAGTGCTCGCAGTTCAAGAGACGGACTCGGACTGACTCCTTCGGGTCTTGCTGGTCGCTTCAAACTCTAGGGCGTGGGGACCACAGCTGTTTACCCTCGGCTACCCTCTCCAAGCGTTTCCTGTTATCGCCGAATTGAGGCAGATTCCACATTAATAGATGTCACACCGCCCCTGCCACCTCCCCTCGCCTCGCCCTCGAGGTGCTGACAGACTCCCTCCACCTCAAGGCTGTCTTACTCGCACGCACGGGGAAATGCTTGACGGTACATAGTAGACATCATCTTCCACGGCGCGCCTCTTCATCTTCTTCCCCTCCTGTACTTCCTGTCCCTCCTCCGGTATCCCCTCCCGGCGCCGTATACGCGAAGTCCTCGCCATTGCACCATATTCTGTGAACGGTCCCCGACATGGTTCATTCCTGAGTCTCAGCTCTCTGCGGAGTCCTCGCCATCGACCACGTTTCCTGTGGTGTGGGTATCGATGACCAGGGTAACAGCAACCAGACCATGCACACAAGGTCAGGATAGTTGGAGAGAAAGATATGACAGGTGTGGGGGGGCGTAAAATACCCTACTACGAGCCGTTAAAAAATCGGAAAAGATCAAGGCAATACGTAGGGATCTACTTGAACCTCGAGCACTCCGAGAAAGGATAGAGTTTAAAAAGAGCATACTACATAACAAGTACTCCATGCTTTTTGGACATTGCTGTTGTACAAGGATAGATCCATGATATGGGGGACCGAGGAAGCACGCTTGTTGGCCTTACTGCTGATACGATCCTCCTCCCTGTGCATCCAATATGCTTTTGCATAGCACGCGCCAAACACTAATAAGAGGAGCAAACATGCCTAATAAGGGGACATAAACAGGGTAGATGAAGTTTTATGTGAAAATCTGACATCAACCCGACGTCAGCGTCCTGACCTTACTAACCCCCCTTAGATGCACTCGTGACGTTGATTATCGCAAGGGTCAGGAGCGCCGGCCTAATCGCTTTGTTTCCCCGGGAATTTTTAAATGACAGGGAACGCAACCTACAATGATGAGGCAGGACAAAGGTTCTCTGCAATAACCTATCTGGCTGAAGTTCCTCACAAGGAATTGTGGTGGCCATTGATTGATAGAAATAATCAGAGTCGCCTACGAAAGGCTGAGCATGAAAGGCGAGATTTGATTGCTCACCTCCTCGAAGGAACAAGGGGAGGGATCAGGCTACCTGAAACAAGACCACGAGCACAAGATGGAGTCTGTAAGAGTCTATGAGAACTCTGGTACGTGGCTTTGCGGGGGTAGTAATACTGGTATAAGGGCATGGGCTCTTTATTACTGAGAGTTCAACACAGTAAAGGAACACACGAGACAATGTCTATAGGTGAGTGGTGAGCGCAGGGTCGAGATGACCCACGCATGGTTACCCGCTGAGCACGGACTTTACACTCGAGCTCTGGCGACAAAACTGTTGCATCAGGCGAGGTCAGATACCATCGTCATCTACGCCCTCGCTGAGTTGACAGTCTAAATTGGGTTGGAGCCACGTGGGAAACAGCCACATGGGTCTATTGGTAACAGAAATAGACTTATGTATATGCCACATTGCTTAGCACTGTGGGTTTAACTCTCAGTAATAAAGAGTCACGCCGTTATACCAGTAACACTATTGCAAAGCCACTGTACCAGAGTTCTCATAGACTCTTACAGACTGGTGGCGCGGTAGTCTGGATAATGGCGTGACTCTCTAGTACTGAGAGTTCAACACAGTAAAGGAACACAGGAGACGATGTCTATAGGGAAAGCGGTGAGCGCGGGCTCGCGATGACCCACGCACAGTGACCGCTGAGCACGGATTTGACATGTCGAGCTCTGGCGATGAACTGTCGGGCCAGGCGAGGTCAGATAACACCGCATCTATGCCCTCGCTGTGTTGATGGTTCTAAATTGGATTTGGGGAGCCACGTGGTAAACACCAAAGGTCTATTTGGGAACAGAATAGACTTATGTATATGCCACACACACACAAAAACACACACATGATATACAGATAGCACGCATATGCACATGGGTGCACACACAGAAAGAGAAGAAAAGAGAGAGAGAGAGACGGACTGAGACAGAAAACGGAGAGGGGGAGAAAGAATAAGAGAAGGGTTATGAAGAGATACAATGAAAGTGTTGAAAATAGTCGTCGTATAGAATTTGTAAATAACTTAAAAAGGAAAATCTTTCAAAATTATTCATTATTTTTCATACTATAAAAAATGACGAGCCTAAACTGAAAAAAAATGAAGTCAGATATATTTTTCGAATTTTGATAATTTTTCGCGACTTTTCTCTTGTATTTTTCTTTGTTTTTTATTTATTCAATTAGCTACCTCTCTCTGTTAGCATCCCCTCACCCTCTTCTAGTAGAACATTTATAATTACATACATATATATATAAAATATATAATATATATAATTTTATATATATATATATATATATATATATCAATATTTTATATATAATTTTATATATTATATATAAAATCATATATATATTTAAAATATATATATATATTATATATATAAAATTATATATATATATATATATAATAATATGGATATAGTAAACCAAATATTAGGAAACACTGAATTAATAATAAAATATCAGGACATTCGAATTTCTTCACACAATCTTTCTTGAGGGTGAAAATTCCGGCCCATAGAGACCTGGCGAGGACCGCGGGACGTGATGCGTTCCTTGCAAAGGTCCTTGGATTATTTCTGGTGTTTTTGGTGAGTGAAATTGGTCCTCTCTCTCTCTCTCCTCTCTCTCCCCCCCTCTCTCTCTCTTCCTTTCCCCTCTCTCTCTCTTTCTCTCTCTCTCTCTCTCTTCTCCTTCTCACTCTCTTCTGTACGTAACACCAAAAAACGTGGTTTGGTATTTATTTTAAACGTGTATATATATATATTTTATATATATTATATATAATTTTATATATTTAAATATGTATATATATATTTACATACTTTTTTTTTTTTTTTTTTTTTTTTTTTTTTTTTTTTTTTTAAAACCGGTGGGTACATGTCTGAGCTCCCGTGGTCACAGAAATTATATTTAAATTTTTATTTTTCATGTTGTGATCCCTTTTGGGAGAGAGTACTTTTAGGGTCCCCATTTCCCTTTTTTCCAGGGAAAAAGGAACTGTTACTACATAAAATACATATTATATAAAATATAAAATATATATATATATATTATATATATAAAATATATATGTGTGGGGGTGGGGTTTTGTGTGTGGTGTGTGTTTTGTGTTTTTGTGTTTTGTGGGTTTTTGTGTGTTTTTTGTGTGTTTTGTGTGTGTTTGGGGTTGTGTGTGTGTGTTTTGGTGTGTGTTGTTTTGTGTGTGAAATGTATAAAAATTATATATAAAATTTTTAAAATATATTTTATATTATATATATTTTTTTTGGTTTTTTTTTTTGTGGGGTGGGTGTGTGTGTGTCGGGTGTGTGTTGTTATAATTATATATAGGTATATATGTTGTGTGTGTTTTTGTGTGTGTGTGTTGGTGTGTGTTTTTGTGTGTGTTTTTGTGTGTGAGTGGGGGTGTATTTTTTTTGGCCCCTGGTGGTGGATGTGTTTTGGTGTCGGTGTGAAATTGCCCCCTTTTCCTTTTTTTTTTTTCATTTTTCTTCATATTTATCGCGGGGAAAAACCCCAAAATTAAATAGGCAAAATTTTTGAAAACTGGAATGAAAGTGAAATGTGAAAAAAATAAAAAAATATATAAAATGTTTGGGTTGTTTTTGTATTTCATGAGGGATAAACGAAATATCATGTTTTTTTTTTCAGGTATTTTTTTTATTCTTACAAAAAGAAATTTTACTTGAGATAAATGGAGCTTAAAAATAAACAAAGGGAATGGTAACTGCCCTGACTAGAATCATAATTCCCCTTTTCCCCACCGAAACTTTCATAAATTAAAACATTCCTTAAATTTTTAGATACAAATCTAAAGGTAAATATACTTTTTTTTCTCTTGGACAAACAGGGTCTGTGCGTCAGATTTAATCAACATGATTTCTAAAGATTTAGTCAGTTTTTAAAAAGAAACCCTTTTTAAATTTTTGTCTTAAAAGCAACTTTTAAATTGGGGGCTAAAAAAGAGAAAAATGTCATTCATCCCTGTAATAAAATGCCGGATCTAAAATGCGAGCCAAGTCTTTCTTTTTAAAACTCAGAATGTATTTGCTAAATTATGGCCCTGAATGATTTTCCCAAAGCCCCCAAACCCCATTTTTTATCGCTAGCCATTTTATGACTTTGCCACACAACATACAGAGGATTTTAGAAATAAAAACTTTAAGGTATACTTTCCTGGGTTTTATTTAATTTTCCAAGCCCCTTTTTGGATCGCGTGGGTTTAAAAAATTTCCCCTTTTAAAAAGGGGCACTTGGCGATTTATTGCTTTTATTGCACCTGTGGTATTTCAGGATTGTTTTTTCAAACTTAACATTTCCCTGCGAGCGTGTTTACAGACTTTTTCTCATTCTTGGCTAAAAGTCCAAAGTGCTCCTGGGGGAACAGAGAGCGGATACAAAAAAAATTTCCCTTTTATGAATGGTTTTTCCAGTCGTGAACAAGGCCCTTTGAAAATTAGGGACTGTACCTAAATTTTGCTAAAATTTAAAAATTGTCTGCTTTACCAGTGTATCTTGTGTACGTGTATTTGGGGGAAATTACTATAGGGATCCAGTAAAGTTACCGCGATTGCGTTTGCGATTCCCCTTTTTTTGAGGGTGAAAATTACACATAAGAATTTTACTGATGCACAACACGCAGGTTCAACAAGGTCCTTAAAATGGGAAAAACGACCCCCAAAACCGAACCCAATCAAAATTTTAGCCGAAATGTCGGAAAAGACGGGGAACCCGACCTAGAACATTCTTTCCCCGGAACGTTTTTTTTTCGAAATGAGGATTCGGGTTAGAAAAGTCGGAAAAAGGTTTGGTATTATTAAGTACTGACTCTTAAAAGTTATTGGTAAAGGGGAAATTTTTATTAGGGGAAAAAAAAAAAAAATACACACTATTGTAAGTACATACATTATTTAAAATCCTGATTACGACGTATTTAAAAGGGCCCCCTCTAGAAAGTGTAAAGGTAAATTACAATGAGATAATTGGAAGCTTCTATAAAAAAAACAAGAATAAACAAAAATTTTTTTTGAAATAGCTTTATAAAAAATAATTTATTTAAAATTTTGTGTGTGTGTTTTTTGTGTGCGGGTGTGTTGTGTGGTGTTTTATGTATAAATGTATAATTATACCAAAAAAATATATTGCATATAATTTCATTATATATTATATATACATATATTAAAAAATTTTATATTATAATATTATATATAATATATAATAATATATATAATATATATTATATACATTCAACCCTGTTCCAACGATACTTTTTTCGGATATAAAAACCTTGGGATCCAAAGCCCCGCCCAAATCTGCCCAAAATGTCCCCCAAAAAATACATAGAATTTTCTCTTACACCGTCCACATTTTTCGGTTCTGCTAACAAAAAGATACCATTAAAACCCAAAAATACAACCCCTTCCTATGATAATTGCAACAAATAACCACACGAAAATTTATATGGTGGGTCCATAGTCAACGAAAGCTTGAAGGTGATCAAAAATTTTCATTTTTTAATTCCAGACCACACGGAAAGGACGCTCCAAATAATCCATTTTTTTATATTTGTTTTTTGTGTGTGTGTGTTTTTGTGTGGGTTTTTGTGTGTGTGTGTGGGGTGTGGGGGTGTGTGGGGCGTGCGTTGTGTTGGGGGTGTGTGTGTGTGCGCGGTGTGTGGTGGTGTGGTGTGCGTGCGTGTTGTGGTGTTTTGGGGGGTGTGTTGTGTGTGTGGGGTTTTTGTTTGGGGGGGTGTGTGGGGGTGGTGTGTGTGTGGTTTGTTGTTGGGTGTGTGGTGTTGGTGTGTGTGTGTGTGTGGTGTGTGTGTGTTGTGTTGT
>NW_023657815.1:0-12500 GCF_015228065.2 Penaeus monodon
CACGTTTAAGTTTTTTTCCTCACCTAGTTCCTCCTCAATCTTTGGGTTTTCCTCCTCACCATAATTTTTCCTCCTCAGCCATGGGTTCCTCTCAGCCATAATTTCCTCATGGGATGCGCCTTTTCCTCAGCCAAAAGTTCCTCCTCACCCCATAAGTTCCTCCTACCATAAATCCCTCCTCGGCCATACTGTTCCATCCCTCGCTTCCTCCTCAGTCATAGGTTCCTCCCCGACACTCTCGTAAACCCCTTGACTACAAGGGTAAGTGTGGGGGAAGGTGTAGGGGAAGGTGTGGGAAAAGGTGTGGGGGTGGGTTGGGGGTTTTGGGGGGGGTTGTGACCTGTTGGAGGGAAACTGAAACACGATATGATAAAAAAAATTATAAATTATAGATTTTTGTAGCATTGTGATATCACTTTCACTAAAAAAAGGAAAAGTGACCTATTGTAAAAAAGAGATACTTCAAATAGAAATGTTTGCAGTATGAGACTGACCGAGTTGTGACAGGGGGACGGTGCTGGGGGGGGTAGGGGGTTTTGCAAATTGACGAGGGGGTGGAGGGGGACGAATGGATGGCCGTAGGAGTAGCGAACCGCTGCGAGGGGGCATGGCGCAGCACAGGCCGCCAAGGCGAAAACCCAAACTTTTACGAGTTAAATATGAAACCAGATAATAAAATTGATAGATGTTTCAACCACAAAACCACACCATAAATCCTCTAAATTGTCCTTTGGCATATTCTCCTATCTCATCGAAAACAGTATAAAACATTGGTTTTAAAGCATATCGATTCCTTCCCACAATTTCATGTGAATTTTTGTCTTGAAAAAAAAGGATGGACGACTGAAGCTAACTAGGCTCTTCGCAAGTTTAAATTACCGATCCACATGGGCGATCCTTGGGACGTCTTACTAGAGTTACAAATTTTTTCATTTTTCCTGTTTCCTTTTGCAAAACATTTACCTTACATTTATCACGACCGTACTGGAGTCTTAAAAATTTTAAAAACCATTTATTGGAAAGAATTTTACATTTTGGTCCAACAAAAATTAAATTACGTTCCTACAAAGTAATGTCATCCTAAATGATTATAATTCGGAAAATTTTTCCATGCCCACAACCGTTTGTCGCATAACAAAACCAGAGGGGTAGTACGGAAGTGTCTCCTTTATTTTTTTATCGATATAAATTTTTAGATGCCTTCTATAGTTCCAAAATTTTTCCCTTTGACCCTGGGGGCTTGATCTTATATTTAAATTAAATAGTTTTTCATCATACCACATCTCCGAATCAGCATTCATTGCAATTAACATGAATAGAATTTTAGTATTGTCGTCCCACTGCGATGGACGCAATTCAGTTCGTTTCCCGAAATCAGATTTTCAAATACTCCTTTACCCAAAAAGTTTCCCAGGGGTTCCAGTTTGGGGGAACCCCAATGTGCATATATTATAATACACACAGATTTTTATACAAACTACTTAATTACATCATAAATATCAGTCAAATATGGGTTTATTTTTAAAAACGCAATTTTAAATATGTACATATTTTGGGCTTTCACCCCAACACAGAAAACATACACAATATTATATTATATGTTTTATGTAACAACACATGGGTTAGACGACGTTTTACAAAAATCTCATATATATATGTTATATATACACATAATTATAAATCTGCACACCACACACACACACCACACACCACCACATATATATTGGTTTTATTATAATATTTTGTATTCCACACATGTTGCCAAGGGTTTTCGTAGGGAAAAATCGCCTAGCTGTCGATTAAAAATTGAACCCTTAAGAAGGCTTCATTTCGAAGCCAAGCCACTGGTTCCTATTCCCTTAATGCAATAAAACTAAGGAATTTCTCAATATTTTTTCCCTTTTAAAACCCTGTTTGTTTGGGTTTTATGGGAATTTATAGGGATTACAACTAATTTCAAGGATATTTGTGATTATAAATAATTTTTTTTAGTATTTGATCTTCATACTCATCTGTTCCCTCATATCAGAAAACTAAGTCAAAAAAACACTTTAATTCAAGTTCTGAAAAGAAAAAAAAGAAAAAAAATCGAAACCCAAATTTTAATGGGGGCAGGGGGGCGCGCGTAGGGGGAAAAAAAGAAAAAGAAAAGAAAAAGAAAGAAAAAAAAAAAAAAAAAAAAAAAAAAAAAAAAAAAAAAAAAAAAAAAATATATATTATATATATATTATAATATAATTATTTTTAAAATTATATTAATTATATATGTTGTGAAATATAAAAATATCAAAAACTTTAGTATTTTTTTATTACGCAAAGTATATGAAATATTGGTATCACATACATACACACCACATATATATATATATATATAAATATATATATATATTTTTAATTATTATATATATATTAATTATTGATGTATATATAAATATATATAATTATATATATTATATATTATTATATATATATAATATATATATATGCACACATATCATAATATATAATATATATAGAGGAGAGAAAAAAGGAGATTTACGAATAAACGATAAACATGTATGCATTATCTGTACCGGGAAAATGAAAAAGGGGTAGTTTACTCTCATTATCTAATCCCCGTTTAGAAATTGACTATATAAGGGTTAAAAAAAAAAAAATTTTATGTATTTTAGGTTTTTTACTTTTTTTTTTGGGAAACCCAAAAACCTGTATGATATCCCATAAAAACCCATTCGGCGATGAAAATCCCAATCGCATATTAATGTCTAATCAGGCTATAAAGCGGGATCACGAACTAGAGGTGTATATATGCTTTCAAATGTCCTTTTCTGTTGCAACAAGGCTACTTACTGTCTCGCTTCAAGGGAAGCGGGGGAGGCTCACGGTCCTTCGAACTTTTTCCCCAGACGAGCTACGGGGACTCCGATCTTTCTCCCAGTCCCAGTGAAGAAGGATGCTGAGAGTCTCTTATTCCTGACGAGGGGGTTCGTCCTGGTTAAGTTTTTTTCGTCGCCATATTTTCCTCCTCGTCATTGGTTCCTCCTCCCTAAGTTCCTCCTCCCATAATTCCTCTTCACCAAAAGTTCCTCCTCACCCTAGGTTCCTCATGGGGGGGATGCCTTTTTCCTCAGCCATAAGTTCCTCCTCAGCCATAATCCCTCCTGGGCCATAAGCTTTTCCCATGCCTACAGTTCTTCCTCATCATGGGTTCCTCCCCGACGGTCTCGCCCCTTGACCACGAAGGGGAAAGTGAAAGGGGAAAGGTGAAAGGGGAAAGTGGGGGAAGGTGTGGGGGAATTTTTAAAGGGGTTGGTGTGGGTTTTGGGGGGGAGATTGTACCTGTTGGAGGAGAAACATGTAACACTATGTATAATAAAAAATTATGAATTATAGATATTTGATAGCATTGTGATATCATTTTCAACTAAAAAAGGAAAAATCCCTATTGTCAGAAAGTACATTTAAATGAACATTTTTGCAATAAGACTGCCGAGTTGTAGAGGGGGAAGGGTGCTGGCGGGGGTATGGCCTTTGCAAAATTGACGACGGGGTAGGGGGATGGACAGTGATGGCCGTAGAGTAGCAAGCCAGCTGACAAAGGGGGCAGGGCAGCAGCACGGCCGCCAAGGCGAGAACCAACTGTTCGATGTTAAATAGTGAATCAATGAATAAAATTGATAGATATTCACCCACAAACCAAAACCAAAACCCCGTCTAAATTCTCCTATCTTACGAAAATAAAAGTATAAGAACACTTGTTTAGAGTCTATGTTCCTTACCCAAGCTTATGATGAAATTTGTCTTGGGAAACCGTGGACGACTGACAGTTAACTAGCCGTCGCAAGCTTATATACCATCCACGTGGGCTGATCCTGTGTTAGTCATTACTAGGTTACAAAGTTTCTTTTTTTTTCCTTTTCCCTTTTGCAAAAACTTTCCTTATCTTTATCACGACCTACGGAGTCTTAACATTTTTACAACCATTTTTGGGAAAGAAATTTTTTACATATTTAGGTCAAACAAAAATTAAATTATAGTTACTACGAAAAATGTCTCCATAGATGTTTAAAAATTAGAAAAATGTTACCCTCCACAACCTTTTTGTCGAATGAATAAACCAACCCGGGTGTACGAAGTGTCATACCTTTAGTGTTATGATATGATATTTAGGACTGACTTCCTATAGATTCCCAACCTTCCTTGTTCTGGGGGCTACGTCATTATATTTTAAAATTTAATAGTCTTCACAGTTCCATCTTCCCCGAATCAGCTTTCATTAGTCTCCTGCGTTCCAGATTGGGATCCCATTGTATAATTTATATATATCACATATGTATTACCCACACACACCTTTATATACATACATAAATATACATCAGATTGGTGTATGTATGTATGTTTTATACCATATATGTAATTATACATATATTTGCTTTCCCACACAGACATCACACACATATATGTATATATATATGTATGTATATGTACACACACACATAGGTGTACGACGTTTTACATAAATCTACATTATATGTATATAATATTACACATAAATGTAAAATACATGCATAATATATTTTATTATATATAAAATATAAAATTAACATATATATATATATTATATATATATAATATATATATATATATATATATAATATATAATATATATGGTTTTATGTTATATGTATGTATTCACCACATTTTTTCCAATGGTTCGTAGGGAAGAATCGCCTGCTGTCGTATAGAAATTAAAACCCAAAAAGAAAGGCTTCATTCGAACCCCAAGCCACTGGTCATTTTACCCTTAATGAACAAACTAAAAGGAATTTCTCAATATTTTCCCTCTTTAAGATCCTCCCTTTTTTTTGTTTTTATGTAAATTTTAATTGGGTTAAACTAATTTCACAATTTTGTGATTAAAAACAATTTTGTTTTATTTTTTATGTGTTAATACCCATCGTTACTTCATATACGAAAACTAAGTCTTTAAAACAGACTTTATGAAAAAGATTTTGAAATCTCCAAATCTTTAATCGAATCTGTATCATGATAATGGCATTATATAAAGTCTTTAAATTCCTTTTTAAAAAGATAAGGATGAAAAAACGTAAAGCGCACTAAAGTTTATGAGGGACGTGAGGCCAGTTTAAAAAAAAGTGAAAAAAGAAATGTACATATGATTATATATGAATTAATATACATATATACTTGTGAAATTATACCATATATTTATATGAAATATGTAGGGTATAAAACACACACACACGCACCACATATTGTATATATATATGCGCCACATCCATCCCTACATACATATTTGTTTTATATATAGAGAGAGCGGGGGATTTAAAATTTTAACGATAGATTTGTATGCATTACTAGGTAGACAGTAAATGAAAAAGGGGATAGGTTTACTCTCTTTATGAAATACCCGTTTCAAAAAATTGACTATAAAAGGTTAAAAAAATATGTAGTAGGTTTTACTTTTTTTTTTTAGCAGACCAAAAACCTGTATAATAACCCCTAGAAAATCCAGTTCAGGGATAAAAATCACCGATCGCATTTTATGTCTAGATCGGGTTTAAAAAACGGGGTCAGGGACTAGAGTTATATACTTTCGAATGTCTTTTTCTGTTGCAACAAGGCTGCTTACTGATCTCGCTTGAAAGGGAAGCTGGGGAGGCTCACGATCCTTCGAACTCTTCGCTAGACGAGGCTACAGACTCGCTTTTTCCTCCTCCGCCAATGAAGAAGATGCTGGGGGTCGTCTTTTTCCCTGACGACGGGTTCGTCCCGTTGAAGCTTTTTCGTCACCTAGGTTCCTCCTCAGTCATTGTTTCCCCCTCAGCCAAATTTTCTTCCTCCCAAAAGTTCCTCTCAGCCATAGGTTTTCCTCATCGATGCAGCTTTTTTCCTCAGCCATAAGTTCTTCCTCAGCCAAAATTTCCTCCTCCCTAATCCCTCCTCGGCCATAAGCTGTTCCATGCCTAAGCTTCTTCCTCGTAATGGGTTCCTCCCCGACGGCCTCGTCAGTTTTACTACAAAGGGGGTAAGTGTGGGGGAAGTGTAGGGAAGGTGAAAAGGAAGGTGGCGGGAAGTTGTAAGGGTAGGTGTAGGTTTGGGGGGTTGGGCCCTTTTGGGAGGGAAACATGTAACCAATGTATAAAAAAGAATTATAATTATAGATATTTGATAGCATTGTAAAATAATTTTTCAACTGAAAAGGAAAATGATTTATTGTCAGAAAAGAGATCATTTAAAGGGAAAATGTTTCAGTATGAACTGACCGTAGTTGTAGACGAGGGAGACGGTGCTGGGGGGGGTATGGGCCTTTGCAAAATTTGACAGGGGGTAGGAGGAGTGGACATGGATGGCCGTAAGAAAACGAACCAGCTGACGAGGGGGCATGGCACAGCACGGGCCGCCAGCGAAATCAGCTGTTACGTATAAACGGCATCAGATATATGAAACAATTCTCCCATGGAGAACGCACCAAAAATCGATCTCAATTGTCCTAGTCTTATTTCCTTATGCTTATTGAAATACAAATAAAAAACCCTGACTGTTTAAAGCCAGCGGTCCCTTTCCACACCTTCATGAGAATATTCGACTTGAGGAAACCGGATGGCCCTGACACTGATAGGATCGTCACCGCTTATATACCGATCCAAAGTAGGGTGATTCTATGGTGACGTCATTGGGGGAGGTTTTCAACGTTTTTTTTTTTTTTTTTGTTTCTTTTCAGTAGCATTTGGAATGTCTTTATATTGTCCCTTCCAAAGGACTTTACTGGGTTAAAATATCTAGAAAGCTTAAAGTGGGCCATACTTACTTTTCCTTACAAAAAAGGGGGAGTACAGTTTCGTAGAAGTAATGACCTCCCAAAACCCTACTCGCAGAAAGTCCCGACAGGAAATTGGGCGTCAAACATCTTTTGGGGCGTTACCCATTAAAAATTTCTCTGAGGTCATTGCCCCGCCCATAGATCGTGGTTCCCCCCCTCCCCTTAACATGTAGGCTCCGACGTTATGTATCAATTTCTCGGCCGTCACCCGTACTTTCTTTTCAGACCAAGCTTATTATTTAGAAATGAACAGAATATTAAGATCCGCTATTTTCGGGGAAGAGTAACCTCCCGCTAGGCTGAGTCTAAAGTCGGTTAGACTCGAATTCCAAAATTACCCTTTGATCCTAAAAAAAAAAAAAAAAAAAAAAAAAAAAAAAAGAAAAAAAAAAAAAAAAAAAAAAATGCCCCTGGGCCCAGCCTATTTGGAACCCTTGTCATGGATGTTTTTACTCCTCACCCTTTTTCCCCTATCTCCTCTCCCTCTCTCCCTTTCCCTCCCCCCTCTCCTCCTTCTTTCTCTCTCTCACTTACTATCTACCCCTATCCCTTTTTCTTTTTACTTCATATTGCAAGATCTCGATACCCCCTAGAGTTTTTTAAGATGATTTACTGAACCCCTGCAGAGATTTTTATATTAAATTGTTATCTATTTGATTCAGAAGATTTAATTATTTCCCAGAAAAACATTAAAAAAAATTTAAAATTTCAAACTTTATGATTATAACTCTAATCTTTGTTTAACATAAAAACTAGATTTCCTTTTATTAACGATTTGCCTAAAGATGAAGGTTCTTGGGGAAACTCAAATAATAAAGACTTTGTCTCATGATTTGCATTTTTTTTTTTTTTGTTGCTTTGGGCTAATTTATTGTTTTCTAATTTTTTCACGGTCTTTTACTGTACGATTCCTTATTTTTGTTTCTTTTATATAAAAATTTTCAGGTTCAGTTTTTTTTGTTGCTACATTATATCTCGCGCACACCCCACATCTCTCTTTTGTGTGTGTATCTGTCAAACACCGCCGGGATGAGGGGTGAAAAAGTTACCAGCTTTGAAGGGGCCATCGAAGCTGCAAAAAAACCGGGCAGGAAATGGCGAGGGGAAAGACTCACCGCCCCTGCGTGGTTTGGCCCCTTCAGTTCGAATCCAAGGACGTGCTACGAGCAAATTCGGGACTTGCGATGGGCTCACCTCCTTCACATCCTTCCCCAGCTGTTGGTGGAAAACTTCGAGCTGACGAAAACTGGGAAAATGTCGGGAAAATGGTTTTTTCTTCGCTTTTTGGGCGCATCCTCCCCGGGAGTGCCAACCAGGACGAAACCCACAATTATATATATATATAAATATATATTTATATTATATAATATATTAAAATATATATAATAAAATTATAATATATTAAAATATTATATATATTATATATTATATAACATACACACCACACACACACTCACTCAACCCCACACACCACCAACACAAAACACACACACACACAACACACATAAAGTGTAATTCTATTTCTGTTACGGATGTGGATAATTCTATTTCTATTACCATGGACCACGTGGCTGTTTTCCACGGGGTCCCAAATGTCCCCAAAAAAGAACCACCCGCTCACAGGGGGGAGGTCACATTTTATATCTGCCTCGTTTTGGGCCGGAGTTCGTGCTAACTACCCCCGCATAAGGTCGCTCCGCCCCTCTCCGGGCAGCTGACCGTGCCCCCCGCGCGGGCCCATTTAAATAACATTCTTTTGTGTTTTATACTGCGTGGTTCACTCTCAAAATAAAGTCAAGCCGTTAAAAAAGTATAACTCCCTCTTTTCACCCCTTTACAAGGAGAAGACTTAAAAAAGGTTCATCCTTAGTACAATGGGGAACAGAGGGTTTATCTTGTTAACGGGTTGACTCTTTTTTTCTGAGAGTTGATACCCCCCGTATAAAACACACAAGACATGTCTAGTTATAAACGGGGGGCGCGGAGGTCACGGTCCGCTCCCGGAGAAGGGGGGGAGCTGACCTTAGTCGGTGGGGACTTAGCCGAACTCCCCGCAAAGGTCAGTATAAATGTGCCTCCGCCCTCCTGAGCGGGTGGGTTTTTATTTTGGGCATTTGGGTCCCGTGGAAAAAAAGCCACGTGTCCACTGGGAATAGAATGAATTATCCACATCCCGTAACAGAAATAGAATTACCCCATCTTATATTTTAGACTTTAAAAGCTTCATCCTTATACAATGGTAACAGAGGGGATTATACTTGTTAACGCTTACTCTTTATTTTTGAGAGTTGATACCCCGCAGTATAAAACCACAAGACTGTCTATTATAAATCGGGGGCGCGGAGGTCACGGGCAGCTGCCCGGGGAGAGGGGGGAGCTGACCTTAGTGCGGGGGTAGCTTAGCACGAACTCTCGGTCAAAAAGAGGGCAATATAAAAAGTGCTCCCCCCCTCGCTGAGCGGGGGGTTCTTATTTGGGACATTTGGATCCACGTGGAAAACCCCTGGTCCACTGGTAAAGAAATAGAATTTCCACATCCTGTAAAAGAAATAGAAATTATCCACATCTTTTATTTCTCGCCCCTACTCCGCCTCGCCCCCGAGGGGCCTTTAAGGGTGACCCCAACTTGGGTGGCGTGGGTTTTTCTCGTGCGTTTTCCTGGTTCAACTTCGGGCTGCTCGTCCCTGTTTTCCTCATCCTCCTGGTCCCCGGGGAATCTCTCGTCCTCGATTACCCACTCCCCCGAAAGTCTCGCACAGGGCCTCCTTTACTTAGATTCGTCTTGACCTCCTCGTAGTCCCCCGCCCGGCCCAACTCGGCGGCGTCCTCGTCCCCACTCCTCACAGATCTCGTCCGTCCTTTTTCCCCGTCACACGTCCTCGTAAACTTCATCCGGTCTACGGGCGTCGGGGCAGGGCGGCATCTCGGGGCGCTGATTTTGCGCACGAGCTCCTGAAATTGACCCATCTGCAGGGGTCCGCCAGGCACAGCATTCTGGGGGGGACTGTCCTGCGGCAAAGGTGGGTGGGTTTCCCGGATCTAAGGGAGCTGGGAGGGACACCTTTTCTGACGAAAATCCCGGTCCGTGGGGCCATGGCGATCTTCGTGACGTCCTTCTTTTCAGCATCCTAAGGGGCCTCCTTTGGTGCCGTGTCGGTCCCACTGCAATATAAGTCGGGGAGCCAAACATACACGTAAGGGCCAGAGTAAAAAGAAAAAGAAAGGCAAAAAGAAAGGGTGGGAGTTCCACTACCGGTTATTCATAACAATTTTACGGTTTTTAATGTTGGTTTTTAAATTATTTTCGCTTTTTTTTTCATTTTGTGTTTTATTTTTCACAAAGGTAAAGAAAAAAATAGAAGAGGGAATGTCAGTGCGGTCCGCTAGCCCCTTTTTAACTACCAAATATCTCTGATAGATATGAAATAGATAAGGGGAAGATCGGCGATCCGCGAAGTCTATTTGAAACCCTAGTCCGTCACACAGATAAAAAAGTGTAACTTGTACTTTATGTACGAACCACTCTCACGACGGACAAATTGCGGTAAAGAGTACTAAAAAATTTTTTTCGCCGGCACTAGACAGCAACCAGCCTTATTAATGAAAAAAGGGGGGTGTCTTTTTTCCGCGTGTGTGAGTGAGGTGAAGGGGTGTGGTTATGCGTGTGTGAGTGACAGCTAGCGTTTAAAGAGAGGGAAGCGAGTGACCTCACCAGAGAATGAAACAAAAAAACAATATTAACGTTCACATAACAAAACTGAAGTAAATTGCAATGCTACTTTTTAAGATTATTTCAACTACCCATTGAATTAAAATATAATGAATGCGACAGAATGTACCTGAATGAAAAGGGGAATAAAAAAAAATATTCGCCAAATTTTTTTTCAGCAAATCTTCTCGGGGTCAAAACTGAAATGCGAGGACATGTCTAGCTTTGCACGTCGACTTCAAAAAAACTCAAAAACGGGGGAAACCATACCCAATGCCGTTATGACTGAAGCGACTCAGCCCGGAATATAATATCCTGCTCTCTTTTGCGTATCTGTAATGGGCGCTCGCAAATTCCCCAAGGATATATAATTCACGAACACACAAAAGCTTGGGGGGGACCCAAACATGCAAGCGCTTCAAAAGGGTGAGACAGGTGTGATTAATAAACGAATAATGATTCTAGCTTTAAACCCCAGTCCTCTTAATTAAGGGCGTAACCGCGGGGCCACCGATCAAGGGAGCCGAACGAACGAATAACTTTCTCTCGAAAGACGGGCGCAGATCTATTAGGCGTTTTCGCAAACCCCGGGGCAAAACGGGCAAATTTTTCACTATGATATGAGGGAAATCCTACGCATATTCAAAATAAAAGAAATTTTACTGAATTTCCGTTACTACTTCGTTCTAGCCCGATAAACGTGTCACCAAAAAACATGTAACAAAGATCAAAGCCTTCCCACGCCGCCCCCCACCGGGGAAAAAAGAAGTGAGGGCGGGCCCTTTTTTCTAATCCCAAAATGACCGCAAAAGAAAAAAAGGGAAGGGAGGGCGGGGGCGAGGGTTGGAACGAGATAAAAAGAAATGATTTCGTGATGAAAAAACACGAACGCGTTTTTAATCTTGCAGATAAACAAATTTAAAACTTAAAACGAGAGAAAATTTATTACTTAAATAACGAAAGATTTCAGTTTAATGATCCCTCTCGATCGCACGGAAATCGATCTGATTTGGGAAAATAGTGGGGAAAATGCCATTTGCTGTCCTTAGCACCCATTAAACCCCAAAAAAAAACAAAGGCTTAACACATGTATGGGAAAGGAAGGGAAAAGAAATAAGAAGGGGCCAAACGTGTACTTACGTTTTTTTTTTCTTTTCCATGTTTTTGAAGCGGTCGAGCGGATTTTCTTCGGGGTTTGCGTTCTGCTGCGAGCCGAAGGACCAGCGCCACCCTGCCCCGATTTTAAAAGGCTTCATCCCTTTGTACAATGGGGAACAAGGGGTTATACTTTTAACGGGTTTACTCTTTATTTCTAGAGTTGATACCCCGCAGTATAAACCCCAAACTGTCTATTTTTAATCGGGCCGCGCGGGGTCCCGTCAGTGCCCGGGAGAGGGGGGAGCTGACCTTAGTGCGGGGGTACTTTGCACGAACTCTCGGTCAAACGAGGGGCAGATTAAAAAGTGACCTCCGCCCCCTGACGGGTGGTTCTTATTTGGGCATTTTGGATCCCGTGGAAAACAGCCACGTGGTCCCTGGTATAGAAAAAAATTAAACCCCATCCTGTAACAGAAATAGAATTACCACATCTTATACACACACACCCACACACACACACATATATATATTATATAATATATATATAATATTAAATATATAATTAATTTTATATATATAATATAAATATATATATTACACGCACGCGCACCATCACCACGCACAAACATCATATTCTATCTATCTATATCTATCTATCATCTCATCTATCATCTACCATCTTCACTATCTATCTATCATTACTATCTATCTATCTATCTATCTATCTATCACTACTACTATTTATATATATATATATATATATATTATATAATATTATATATATAAATATATAATATAAAATATAAATACACACACACACCCCCACAACAAAACATACCACATTATCAT
>NW_023657815.1:17500-26268 GCF_015228065.2 Penaeus monodon
TTTTTTGTCCACCTTTCATTCATGCGTACATTCTGTCGATTTTATAGTTGAATTAAATGGGGTATTAAAAATAATCTTAAATAGCTAGCATTGCAAATTTTACTTCTTTTTGTTATAGTGAACGTTAAATTCTGTTTATGATTCATTCTCTGTGTGAGGTCACTCGCTTTCCCTCTCTTAACGCTACTGTCACTCACACACCATCACACCCCTTCCCTCACTCCACACGCAGGACAAAAGCACTGCCCTTTTTTTCATTAATAAGGTGGTTGCTGTCTAGTGCCGGCTAAAAATTTATTTGTATCTCTTTAGCCCGCAATTTTGTCCGTCGTACGAGTGGTTCGTACAAAAAAGTACAATTCATCTATTTCTTATCGTGTGACGCTATGGTTCAAATAGATTTTCGGGGATCGCCATGTCTTTCCCCTTTATCTATTCCATATCTATCAGAATATTTTGGTAGTTCAAATGGGTCTATGCGGCCCGCTACTGACATCTCCCTCTTCTTTTTTTCTTTTTTCCCCTTTGTGAAAATAAAACACAAAATGAAAAAAAAAGACAAAAATAATTAAAAAACCACTTTAAAAAAACCGTAAATTGTTATAAAAAACGGCTAGTGGTAACTACCCCCCCATCTTCTCTGTTCCCTTTTCCTTTTTCTTTTACTCGGGCCCTTACGTGTATGATCTGGCTCCCCGACTTTATTTGCGTCGGACCGACCGCCCCGAGGGGCCCCTTAGGATGCTGAAAGAAGGACGTCATCGAAGATCGCCATAGGCCCACGGACCGGGATTTTCGTCAAAAAAGGTGTTGCCTGCCAGACCCCCTGTAGACCCATGAACCAGCCCTTTGCCGCAGTATCACGCCCAAATGCTGTGCCTGGGGGACGCCTCAGATCCGGCCCCAACTTCAGGAGTCGTAGCGCGATATCACCCCCCAAATCCCGCCCCCCCCCCGACGCCCGTAGACCCGGGATGAAGATTACGAGGCTGTGGACGCGAAAAGGGCCTGACGAGATCTTGGGGACTGGGGACGAGGACCCGCCGAGTTAGGCCGGGGCCCAGGACACGAGGGGGTCAAACGAATCTAAAGCAAGGAGGCCTGGGGGCGAGCTTTCGAGACTGGGGATAATCGGGGACAAAATTTACCCCAGGGCCCAGGAGGATGAGGAAAACAGGGACGACAGCCACGAAGTTGAACCGGACAACGCACGAGAAAAAAACAGACCACCCAAGTTAGGCCCACCCTTGAAGGGCCTCGGGGGCGAGCGCGAGTAGGGGGCCGGCAATAAAGATGTGGTATTCTATTTCTGTTACAGGATGTGGAAAATTCTATTTCTATTACCAGGACCACGGGCTTTTTTTCCACGTGGACCCAAAATGCCCAAAAAAGAACCACCCGCTCACGAGGGCGGAGGTCCATTTTATATCTGACCTCGTTTGACCGAGAGTTCGTGTGAGCTCCACCGCACTAGGTCAGCTCCCCCCTCTCCCCGGGGGCAGCTGCCGTGACCTCCGCGGGGGCCCGATTAAAATAGCTGTCTTGTTTTTATACTGCTGGTACAACTCTCAAAAATAAAGAGTAAACCCTTTTAACGTAAACTACCCTCTGTTCACCATTGTACAAAGGATGATAGCCTTTAAAAGTCTCCAATATAAATTGGATAATTTTTATTTCTGTTACGGGATTTGAAAATTCTATTTCTATTACCATGGACCACGGGGCTGTTTTCCACGTGGACCCAAATGTCCCAAAATAAAAAACCACCCGCTCAGCGAGGGCGGAGGTCCATTTTATATCGACCTCGTTTGACCGGAGTTCTGCTAACTACCACCGCACAAAGGGTCCTCCGCCCTCTCTCCGCAGCTGACCGTGCCCCCGCGCGGCCCGATTATAACTAGACATGTCTTGGTGTTTTTATACTGCGTGTAAAACTCTCAAAAATAAAGAGTCAACCTTTACAAGTATACTACCCTCTTTCACCATTGAACTAAGGATGAACCCTTTTTAAAAAGTCTTCATCCTTATAAATGGTGAACAAGGTATTTATACTTGTTAAGGGCTTGACTATTTATTTCTGAGAGTTGATCCCACGCATATAAAACACACAAGACTTCTAGTTATAATGGGGGCCGCCGGAGGTCACGGTCAGCTGCCCGGGAAGAGGGGGGAGCTGACCTTAGTGCGGTGGTAGCTTAGCACAACTCTCGGAAAACGGGGTCGATATAAAATTGACCTCCGCCCTCCTGACGGGTTTTCTTTTTTTGGGGAATTTGGATCCACGGGGAAAACAGCCACGTGCCCACGGGTAAAAATAAATTTATCCACATCCTTAACAGAAATAAAATTACCCACTCTTAGTGTGTGTGTTGTGTGTGGTGTGTGTGTTTTGGTGTGTGTGGTTTGTATGGTGTGGGTGTGTGTGTATGATATATTATTATAATTATATATTTAATATATATATATATATATATTTTTTTTATTATATATATAATATATATTTTTATAAAATATATATTTAATTATATATATATATTGTAGGTTCGTCCTGGTTGGCACTGCACAAGGATGTCGTCCACAAAGCGAAGCCAAACCTTGTTCCCGAGATGTTCCGTATTCTCACTTCAAAGTTTTCCCCCAAACAGCGGGGGGAAGGACTGCGAAGGGTACCCATCGCAAGCCTCGAACTTGCTCGTAGTCCACGCCCTTGGATCTCGAACTCGAACGGCCAAACTCCACGAAAGGGGCATGATCGTTCCCCTCGCCCTTTTTTCTGCCAGCTTTTCTTTTTTGCAGCTTCGATGCCCTTCGAAGCGGGTACTTTTTCACCCCTCATCCCGGGCGGTGTTTGACAGATGACCACACATAAGGATGTGTTGTGTGCGCGAGTATTAATGTGCAACAAAAAAACTAAACCTGAAAATTTATATAAAAAGAAAAAAAAACAAAAGGAATCTACAGTAAAAGACCGTGATATCATTATAAAACAAAAAATCTAGCCTCCAAAAGCAACAAAAAAAAAATGCAAAACATGAACAAAGTTCTTATTTCTTGAGTTTCCCAATGACCTTCATCAAATTGGCAAATCGTTATAAAAGTGAAATCTAGATTTTATTGTTAAACAAATGTTTAAGAGTTATAATCTATAAAGTTTGAAAACTTAAATTTTTTTAAAGTTTTCTGGGAACTAATTAAATCTTCTGAATCATAATAGAAAAAACAATTTATACAAAAACTCTGCAGGGGGTTTATGAATCATCTTAAAAAATCTAGGGGTATCAGAGATTTGCATATGAAGTGAAAGATAAGGGATAGAGGGAGATAGTAAATGAAAAGAGAAAGAGAGGGGAAAAGAGGGGGGGGGGGAAAGGGAGAGAGGGAGAGGAGATAAGAGAAAGGGTGAGGAGTTAAAAATCCATGACAAGGGGTTTCCAAATTTAGGCTGGGACCTATGGGGATTTTTTTTTTTTTTTTTTTTTTTTTCTTTTTTTTTTTTTTTTTTTTTTTCTTTTTTTAGGGTCAAAAAGGGGAAATTTTGGGAAATTTGAGTCTAACCGACTTTAGACCAGCCTAAACGGGACGTCTACTCTTCCCGAGAAAAGGGATCTTAATATTTTGTTTTATTTATAATATAACGTTTTAGTCTGAAAGAAAATACTGGGGACGCCGCGAAATTGATACATAACGTCCGGGGCCTACATGTTAAAGGGGGGTTGGGAAACCCCTGATCTATAGGCAGGGGAATGATCCCCAGAATAATTTAATGGCGATAACGCTGCCCAAAATGATTTAAGTTCCATACTTCCCTTCGGGGGCTGTTATGCGAGTACGGTTTGTGGGTGGGCCCTTACTTTTTACGAAAATGTACTCACCCTCTATTGTACTAGGTAAGTAAGTATGCTCCCACATTAATGCTTTCTAGTATTATAATCCGTAAAGTCCTTTGGAATGACAATAAAAAAGACTTCTAAAAGCTACTGAAAAAAAACAAAAAGAAAAAAAAAAAAAGTTTAAAATCTACCAAAGACGTCCCATAGAATGCCTACTTTGGGGGGTCGCGTAATTAACGTGTGCGATCCCATCCGTCGTCGTCCATCGGATTCCTCATCGAATATTTCATAAGGTTGTGGGAAGGACTCGCTGTCCTTTAAAAAAGTCAGGTGTTCTTTTTTTTGTATTCTCAAAAAGCATAAGGAAATAAACATAGGGCAAATTTAGATCGTTTTTGTGCGTTTTTCCATGGGGAATAGTTTTATATATTATCACTGTTTAATAGTACAGCTGATTCTCGCTCTGGCGCCTTTCGCTGGCCCTCCCCTCGTCACCTGGGTTCGTCTACTCCCACGGCCATCCTTCGTCCCTCCTCCTACCCCGTCTCATTCTGCAAAGGGCCCCAACCCCCGCCACACCCTCTCCCTCGTCTACAAATACGGTCAGTCTCTACTGCAAAAATGTTCTCTTTAAAAGTATCTCTTTTCTGACAAAAAGTCATTTTTTCCCTTTTTTGTTGAAAGTTATTTCACAATGCTATCAAAAATCTATAATTCTAATTTTTTTATTAACATTTCGTTTACAGTTTCTCCCCAACAGGCCCAATCTCCCCAAACCTACACCTCCCTTACAAATTCCCCCACACCTTCCCCCCTTACCCCTTCCCCCCACCCTTTCCCCCACACTTCCCCCTTTGTAGTCAAAGGGTGCGAGGCCCCTCGGGGGGGAAACCCTTTTCTGAGGAAGAAACTGTGGCATGGAAAAGCTTATGGCCGAGGGGGGCTTTGGCTGAGGGGGCCCCTTTTGGTGGGAAAAACTTATGGCTGGAAAAACTATCCGATGAGGAAACCCATGGGGAGGAGGAAATTATGGTGAGGAAAAACTTTTGGCTGAGGGGGAACCAAAAGAGAGGAGGAACTATGCTGACGAAAAAACTTTAAAGAGGGCGAACCCCTCGTCAGGGTAAACGACTCTCCACCTTTTTCACTTGGACGGGAGGGGTCCGATCCCCGTACCTCGTCTAGCGAAGGTTTTGAAGGACCGCTGAGGGCCCCCCCGCTTCCCTTTCAAGCGGATCATAAAACTAGCCTTCGTGCAACAGAAAATGACATTCTGAAAGTATATATACCTCTAGTCTCGCTGACCCCCCTTTATGCCGATCTAGACATTAAAATGCGATCTGGGGATTTTTCTCGCCGAACTGGATTTTCTATGGGATTTTTATACAGTTATTGGTCTGCTAAAAAAATAAATTTAAACCACTACTAATTTTTTTAACCTTATATAGTCAAATTTTCTGAAAAGGGGATTACATAACGGAGTAAACCTATCCCTTATTCATTTTCCTGTCTACCTAGATAATCTACAATATCTATCTGTTCATTTTTAAAACTCCCCCGCTCTCTCTATATATAATACAATATAGTATGTTGCATGGATGTTGCGATATAATATACTATATGTGTGTGCGTGTGGTGTGTATATCGTCATATTACATATAAATATTGCGTATATATACCAATTATATATGTATATGTATATTTTATATACATAATTGTACATTATTTTTTTCACTTTTCCTACAAATGCGCCTCATCGTCCCTCATTTAAAATTTTGTTGCGCTTACGTTTTTTCATCCTTATCTTTTTAACGGAATTTAAAGACATTTCATTAATGCCCTTATCATGATACAATTCGATTAAAATTTGGAGTTTTTAAAATCTTGATTCATAAAGTCTGTTTTAATGACTTAGTTTTCTGTTATGAAGTAAAAGATGGGGATTAACATCAAAAAATAATCAAAAAATTTTTTATAATCCAAAAATTGTGAAATTAGTTTGTAACTCCATATTTAAAATTTACCCTAACAAACAACAGGGTCTTAAAGAGGGAAAATATTGAAATTCCTTTTATTTGATTGCTTAGGGGAAAATTACCCAGTGGGTTGGGGTTCGAACTGAGCCTTTCTTATTGGGTTCAATTTCTAATCTGCAGCTAGCGATTCTGTCCCTACGAACCCTTGGGAACATGTGTTGAATACATACATTATACATAAATCCATATATAAAATATTTTATATATATATATATATTATATTATTATATTTTATATTATATTTATGTATATATTAATTATAATAATATATTATATTATCTTATTTATACTTTATGTTATATAATATTCATATATTTAGATTTATGTAAATCTGTCTGTCTACACCTATTGTGTGTGTACTATACTACATATTTATACATATATGTGTTTATGTCTGTGTGTGTGAAAGCAAATATATTATATATATACATATATCGTATAAATCATACTACATCACCTATATCTACTGTATATTTATGTATGTATATATAAGTGTGTTGTGTTGTACTATCTATGTTATAATATACTATATACACATTGGGTCCCCCTCTGGGAAAGCTGGCAGACAATGAATGCTGATTCGGGGAAAAAATGGGAAATGATGAAGCATTAAATTTAAAATAAATGATCGTAGCCCACAGACAAGGAAGGGTTGGGGAAACTATAGAAGGCAGTCCTAAAAATCATATCGATAACACTAAGTGTATGACACTTTTTTTTGTACTACCGGTCTTTCTATTCATGCGACAAACGGGTTTTTGGGATGGTTAACATTTTCTCTAATTTTAAACATCTTTTGGGTACTTCTTTGTAGAACTATAATTAATTTCTGTTAGACCTAATATGTAAACATTTTTCCAATAAATGGTTTTTAAAAAGTTAAACTCCAGTCGGTCGTGATAAATATAAAGGGAAAAGTTTTTGCAAAAAAACAGGAAAAAATGAAAAATTTTTAAATCTATAATGACGTCACCACAGGGTCACCTACTGTGGTCGCGTTTAACTTGCACGAGCCTATTACTGTCATCGTCCCTCCGGTTTCCTCAAGAAAATATTCACATGAAACTTGTGGGAAGGAATCGATATGACTCTAAAGCAAAGTTTTCTTATACTTGTATTTTTGATAAACATAGAGAATTGAGACGGGTTTTTGGGGTGGCTTCTTGGGTGAAATATCTATCATTTTTTTCATCTGATTCACTTTTTAAAATCGAACGTTTGGTTTTTCGCCCTTTGGGGGCCTGTGCTGCTCCCTCCCTCTCTGCCTGGCTTCGTCTACTCCACGGCCATCCACTCGTCCCCTCCTCCACCCGTCGTCAATTCTGCAAGGCCCATACCCCGCCAGCACCCTTTTTTTCCCCGTCCCCAAATACGGTCATCTCATATTGCAAACATGTTCTCATTTAAATGTATCTCTTTTCTACAATAGGTCTTTTCCTTTTTCATTGAAAGTGATATCACAAACTATCAAATATCTATAATTCATAATTCTTTATTATACATATGGTTCATTTTTTCCCTCCAAAAGGGCCAACCCCCCCAAAATACACCCAACCTTACAACTTCCCCACACCCTTTCCCCACACTTTCCCCTACACCTTCCCCTTTCACTTACCCCTTCGTGTCAGGCTGGGGAGACCCTCGGGGAGGGGAAACCCATGACTGGGAAGAAGCTGAGGCATGGAACAGCTTATGGGCCCAGGAGGGGCTTATGGCTGAGGAGGAACTTATGGCTGAAAAAAAGCTGCATCCGATGAGGAACCTATGGCTGAGGAGGAACTTATGGCTGAAGAGGAAATTTTGGCTGAGGAGGGAAATTTGGCTGGGAGGAACCATGACTAGGGGGTAGGGGACGAAAAACTTCACCGAGACGAACCCGCGCTCAGGAATAAGACGACTCTCACTCCTTTTTCACTGGGACTGGGAGAAAGAACCGAGTCCTCGTAGCCTCGTCTGGCAAAGGGGTTGAAGGATCGCTGACCTCCCCAGCTTCCCTTTCAAACGGATCAGTAAGCAGCCTTCTTGCAACGAAAAGGACATTCTGAAACATAAACACCTCTAATCTCGCTGATCCCGCTTTTTTTCCTGATCTAACATTAAATCGTCGGTGATTTTTTCTGCCCGAAATGGATTTTCTATGGGGTTATCATCCCGGGTTTTTGGTCTGCCAAAAAATAAAGTAAAAACTATACTAATTTTTTTTAACCTTATATAGTCAATTTTCTGAAACGGGTATTAGATAATGAGAGTAAAGCTATCCCTTATTCATTTACCCGTGTACCTAATAAGCAACTAGTTTTCTGTTTATTCGTAAAACTCTCTCTCTCCTCTCTCTCTATATATAATTATATAATGTTATGTGTGCTATATATATTTAATTATATATAAAATTTTATATTTTAAAATATATAATATATAATATATTTTTTATATAATGCATATATATATACATATATATATATATAATATATATATTATATAAATATAATATATATAATTTTTAAAATGTGTGTGTTTTATGTATTGATACCCATATTTTACATATACATAATGCGTATATATCACTATCATATATGTTTTATGTATATTTATAATCAATACATATATATAAATTTTTATATAATTATATATATATATATATTATATATAAATATATTATATAATTTTTTTTTTTTTTTTTTTTTTTTTTTTTTTTTTTTTTCCTTTTTTTTTTCTTTTTTTTTTTTTCCCCCCACAGCTGCGCCCCTCTGTCCCCCATTAAAATTTGGGTTTCGATTTTCTTTCTTTTTTTTTTTCAGAAACTTGAATCATAAGTGTTTTATTTACTTAGTTTTCTGATAGAGGTAAAGAAAGAAAAAAAAAAAAAAATAAAATTTTTAAAAGGATCATAAAATTCCCCAAA
>NW_023657816.1:0-26263 GCF_015228065.2 Penaeus monodon
GGGCCCCTTTTTCCCTTTTTTTCATTTTTATTTTTTTTTTTTTTTTTAGGTTATCCCCAATTTCCTTATTACACATTTTTTCTGTTACATTACCAAACATCTTTATAAATCATTATTTTCCCCAAATTTTTATAAACATTATTGCAATTATTATCTTTTTAAAATTGAATTTTTAAATTTTTTGAAAATTATTGCATTTTATAATATATTTTTTTTAAAAATTTAACAAAACCTACAATAAAAAATATAAAACCCTTTAAAATAGAAATAAAAAAGTTTTTTATAATAATTTTTTATATAATTTTTTTTAATTAAAAAGGGGTTTTTTGGAAAATTATTCCTGTTTAATCATTATTTTTAAAAATTTACTCCCAGAAAAAGTAAAAAATAATGAAAATTAATAACAATCCTGTTTTTTAAAACCTTTATTAAAACCTTTTATTTTTTATTCTTTTTATTTTTTTATTTTACTTTATAAATATATTTTTGGAAATAATACTTTTAATTTAAGTAATAAAATAGTTTTAAAGTAATAATAATAAAATATAATAATAATTTTGATAATAATGATTTTTTAAAAATATTAAAAATCACCAAATGTTTTCCCAAAATTCCCTTTTTTATTCTCACTTTCCCCTCTTTATTGTCAGTTTAATAAAATTTCCGGGTAATTTTTAATCATTATTACCCTAATCTTCCCAAAACAAAAAAAATGAATGGAAAAAATTTTTTCTTTTTGGAAAATTCTCTCGAAAGGGAGCAAATTTTTTCCGCTTTTTTTCGTTTTTTGGTTTATTTTTTTTTTCCCCCTTTTTTATTTTTTGGGACCCATTCCTTTTTTTAATAATCTTATTAACATGATTCCCTTTCCCATTTTTTATGGTTATCACCATCTTTAAATTAAACGACATCATTACCACCCTCATTATCATTATTTTGCAATTTTATCATCATTATTACAATTATCATTATTATTGCAATTATTGTCAGTTATATATATATTTTTACAACTATACTAAAAACAGCTCCAAAAATGATGTAATAAAAATAATACTAAAAAAAAAAATTTTTTTTTTAAATATTTTTTATCATTTTTTTAATTAATACCCTTTTATTACTGAAATTATTATGTTTTAATTATTTCTACAATTATACTACTAGTAAAATAATAAGATAATAAAAAACCAAAATAATTTTAATAAAAATATTATAACAATTGAAATTTTTTAAAATTATCCCTTATTTTTATTATTTTGTTAATTCCAGTTTAATATTTTTTTTTTGGAAATAATACTAAAAATTTAAAGTACTACCCAAAATTTCTCTTTATTCCCCATTTTCATCATCTTTTATTGTCATGATTAATAAAATTCGGGAAATTTTTTATCATTATTCCCCCTTTAAAAAATTCCCAAAACATCAAATGAAGGGAAAAAAATTTGTCTTTTTGGAGTATTCTCTGGGCAATGAGCTAGATTTTTCCCGCTTTTTCGTTTTTTGGGATTATTTTTTTTACCCTTTTTTTTTTAGGTTTTGGACCCATTCCCCCTGTTATTATCTCATTATTAACATGATTCCTTCATTATTATCGTTATCACCACCCTTATTATCATTATCATCATTCCCAAATCATCATTATCATTATTTTTTCAATTATTATCATCATTATTACAATTATAAATTATTTTTCAATTATTGCTGTTAAAATTATATTTTTTTAACAACAAATACTAAAAACCCGCTCCCAATAAGGATATTTAATAACAAATAAAAACCCCAAAAACTTTTTATAATATTTATTTATTCATTTTTTTTAAAATTTAAATATCTTTATTACGAAATTTTTAACTGTTAATAATTATTTTCTACAATTATCCCAAACTAGTAAAAATAATAAAAATGATAATAAAAAACAATAAAAATTTATTAATAAAAATATTAAAACGATTAGTATTTTTTAAAATTATCTTTTTATTATTATTTTTGTTTTTTTAAAGGTTTAATATTTTTTTTTGGAAATAATACAAAATAATTAAAGTACTACAAATTTACTACTACTACTCACTATTACTACTACTACTCCTACTAATAAAAATAAAAATTTTAATAAAAATAATAATAATAATATTTTTAAAATAATGATAATAAAAATATAATGTTAATTATAATGAAAAAAAGAAAGGGTTTTATTAAAAATCTTTCAAATTTTACCAAAATTTTTTTTAATTCTCATTTTTTATCATCATTTTTGGTCATGATTAATAGTTCTTGTAATTATTATCATTTTTCCCTAAAAAATTGGGCCAAAATCATAAAATGAAGGGAAAAAAACGAAATTTTTTTGCTTTTTTCCCCCAAAAAGGGCTTTTTTTTCCCAAAAGTTTTTCCCCCGCTTTTTCGACATTTGGGATTTTTTTTTTTTTTACCCTTTTTTTAAATATAATGGACAAATTCCTGTTATTAAAATCATTATTATTATGATTATCACCCTTATTTCTTTAAATATCATCATTATCACATCATTATCACATTATTGAATTATTTCATCTTTTTGCAATTTTTATCATCTTTATTGAAATTATTTTAATTGTTATTGAAATTTAATTGCAGTTAAAATTTTTATTTTTCAACTATACAATAACAACTAAAAATTTTTTGTCATAAGAAAATAATAACAATAAAAACGTTTTTTAATAATTTTTTATACCCTTTTTTTTTAAATTAATATCGTTATTACTGTAATTTTTCCTGTTATAATAATTTTTTTTTAAAATTTTATATACTAGTGAAAACAAAAATAATGATAAAAATAACAAAAATAATATTAAAAAAAAATTTTAAAACGATTAGAAATTTTTATTATCATCCCTTTTATTATTATTATTTTTTGTTATTTTTAATTTAAATAATATATTTTTAGGAAATAATACAAATAAAAAAGCAAAAAATAATAAAAATAAAAATAATAAATGATAATAATAAAATACAGAAAATGATATTAATAAATCAAATTTTTACCCCAAAATTCTCTTTATTCTCATTTTTTATCTTTATTATTGTCATGTTTTAAATAGAATTTTTGGAATTATTATCCCCTTTTACCCCCTAAATTATTCCCAAAAATCATAAAATTCCCCTTATTATAAATCATTATTTCAGATTATATATTTTATTATATATAAAAATATAAAATTATATATAATTATATATTTTATATTATATTATATATATTTTTACAAAAAATACATACTCCCCTACTATAAAAATTTATTATTTTTAATAATTATATATATATATTTTAAATATATATATTAAAAATAAATTGTTTATAATATATATGGGGATAATATTTTATAAAATTATATTTTTATATATTTATATATTTATATAAATAGGGGGTTGGGTGTGGGGTGTGGGGGTGTGGGGTGTGTGTGTGCCCTGGGTGTGGGGTGTGTGTTGGGTGTGTCGGGTGGGGGGTGGGGTGTGTGTGTGTGTGGGTGTGTTGTGTGTTTTGTGTATATTTTTGGTGTGTTTCGGGATATGTGTGTGTGTGTGTTGGGGTGTGTGTTTGTGTGTGTGTGTATTTTATAAAATAAATATATATTATATATATAAAATATTTATTATATATTAAATATAAAATACAAAACACAAAAAACCCCCCACACATACCCACACCCCCCCACACACACATATTAAAATATTATATAATTAAAATTTATATATATTATATATATATAAAATTTTTAAAATTATAATATATATATATTAAAATTTATTATATCTTTTAATTAAAATATATTTTATTATTATTAGGGAAATATATACATTATAATATATATATATAAAAATATAAAATTATATTTAATTATGTATATATATATTATATATTTATAATAATATATAAAATAAAATGAAATACATATATAAAAAAATATTATAAAATAAAAATATGTATACAATAAAATATATTTTATAAAATATTTTTATATATATATATTTTTAATTTTATATATACACACACACAAAACACATAACTAAACACGTACACACAAAACACACACACAAAACCAAAAACCCACAAAAACACACACAACACACACACACACACCCAAATACACACCCCACACACACACACACACACACCCCCAATCATAAAGGGGCTAAACGCCGACGGGGGCGCTTTGGCCGCATCCCCCCTTTTCGCTTCCAGCCACGGGGATCCCTAAAGGGGCGAGCCCCTCCAGACCCAAACGGCCCATCTCAAATTCATCGCGACAGGTCTCGTCGAGCTGCCCAACCCAATGATCTAGGCCCCTTCCCCCCAGGTCTTCCCTCCCCCGGGGTTTGTCTGGGCAGAGAAAACCAAATTTGGGCGGGTCGTCCATAGGGGGGCCAAAGCTAGGGGGCCTTTGGGCCTGAGTTGGCGATCCCGGTTTAAATGCGGGAACCAGGTCCCATCCCAAATTCTAAACGGGGGAAACCGGGCCGGGTTGGACCGTGGCCCCTTGCAAACTGTATCCCCATGCCCCCGGCAAAGGGGCCCTTTTTTTTACAAAAGGAAATCAAGGCGAGACTTCAAGACCGGGAATAGCGTCCGGTTTTCCCGTTTTCCTTTAAGCAAAACGGGAAGTACAAAGGCCTTTAAAGACACGCGGGCTTGGTCCTTTTTGCATAGGACCGACATCTCCAAACGCTCTTGTTGACCCGGGGTTCATGGCTCCTTTTGGGCCAAACCAATCCGTCCTACGGGCTTTTTGGGTTTGACCAACCCCAGAGATATGGACACCTACCAAGGTATGTAAAACTTTCTGTAATTTTTCAACGTCCCTCCCCCCGGAAAGCAGGTTCAAAAACAAAACCTTTTCCCCAACATTATTTTTTAAAAATTTAATTTTTAAATTATTATTTTTGTTTTTATACATTTAATAATTTTATGTTTTGGCCCAAAAATACTAAAAAAAAAGAAAATTAAATAAATAAAAATAATAATAAAGGAAAATAATAAAAAAATAATAAAATAATATTAAAAATAAAAATAATAATAAAAATAATAACAATATAAAAATAAAAATTTTATTATTATTATTATAGTAATAATAATAACAATAATAAAAATTTAAAAAAAATAATAATAATAAAATATAATAATAATAATAAAAAAATAATAATAATAATGATAATATTGATAAATTAATAATAAATCAAATGTTATCAAAATTCTCTTTTTTCCCTCCCTTTTATCCTCATTATTGTCAGGATTAATACTTTTTTGGTAATTATTATCATTTTTAAACCCTAAAATTCCCAAAAATCACCCAAAAAAAATCGTAAAAACTTCCCTTTTAGGAAAACCCTTTCAAAAGGCTAATTTCGCAGTTTTTTGGGCCGCTTTTTTCGTTTTTGGGGAATTATTTTTTTTTTCCCCCTTTTTTTTTATTATAAATGGAACAACCCCTTTTTTTTCATCTTATTACATAAATTATCTTTAAATATTTTCTTATATCCTTAAATCATCTTTTATCATCATCATTATCATCATTTTTTGCAATTATTATCACCCTTTTGCAATTATTTCATTTTTAAAATTGCAATTATTGCATTTATAAAAAAATTTTAATTTTGCAACTTAACTAAAAACAACAACAATAAAAATGAAAAACAATAATAATAACAATAAAAAACCATATTATAAAAATTTTAATATCATTTTTTTTAATTAAATATCGTAATTAAAGGAATTATTACTTTTTTATAAAAATTATTTTTAAAATTATATTTACTAAAAAAAATTTGTAAAAATGAAAATAATAACAAAAATAATTTAAAACGTTTATTATAACGCTATTACCCCCTTTAAATCAAGGGGGGCCCCGGAAAAAGGGTTTGAAAAACCTAACTTGAGGGGAAATAAAAAGCGGGCAACCTCGTAAAGGGCCGGGAGCGCGCGCTCGCCCGCGCAGGGGCCCGTCTCATAAACGCACGCAAAATTTTTCAGCGCGCTCCTTTTTTTTGGGTTTTTGCGAGAAACCGCAACTAATTTTTTTGTCTCAAGAAACATGTAAAGTTTTTTAGACCACTGAAAATCTTTATTATAGGTCCTATGAACGTTTTAATTGTTTTCTACTATGTATAAAATTCCAATTTACGTGTATTCACAAATTTTAGGGTTTAAAGTCAGGGTTTTCTGGGGCGTGAGATCGAAACTAGCGAAAAAAAACTTAAATTTTTTTTTTTATAAAAATTTCATTTTACAAATGCTAAATAGTATAGGGTTAGTATATATTTTCCCTTACTTCAATAAATAATATAAAAAGTTTGCCCTTTTTCAAAAATTTCTTCAGCCATAAATGCCTAAAAGAAACGGTTTTTTCCCTTTTTCCCCAATGAAAAATCATAGAAACATTTTAACAAAAATTTCCTTTACCCAAAGCTTCGGGGCATAAAATCCCCTAAAACCCCACGGTGTTTTTTTTTTTTTTTTAAATTTTAATCTTCGGCATAAACTCCCTTTAAAGCAGGGTTTTTTTTTTTTCTTTTTCAATAAAAAAATTACTAAAAAACTATGTTTATAAATTTTTACACTTTTTCCCAACTTCCCCCAACGCCCTTTCCCGGCATGGAAGGCCTGAAAGCACGGGTTTGGAAAAAAGTGAGGTCCCGGGCAGCAACTGAAACATCCCCCCTGGTTCCTTCCTGCGCCGGGGGTTCCTCCAGCAGAGCAAAACCCGACCCCCACCGACGTTTGCGGTGTGTAAATTTGGCAAGGGGTGCCTGCTGGGGAACCTTTTTCCTCGTGGCGGCCTGGGAGGATTCCCCCGGGAAGGGGGCCACGGGGCCGCCTGTAAATAGATGCAAGAAAAAAGACTGTATAAAAAAAAAGGCCCTTTTAAAAAACATTGAATATAACATTTTTTTTTATCGAATAAGAAAAAAAAAAGGGGTCAGATTTTTTAAACCCTTGTTTGCAGCAATCCTCGAACGAGTTCCTTTGGGAACCTAAAACGATAATTTTTACCGCCGGGGGCCCGGGTGGATAGCCGCGCGTTGGTCGTGGGGCCCATAAAAAACATTAAAAGAAAATCTTCTTATACCCCTTGACGGTTTTTCCCTCGTCTTTGGGAATATACGGGGCGCCATTTGATCCGAAAAGGGTCGACCCCTTTCATGCCTTTGGGTTGTAGGCAGCGAAAATTTTGGGCTTCGACCTCTCCCCCCTGGGGGTTTGGGGAGGGGGGGAAACCCGACCTTGCGGGTGGGGGGCGGAAAAAAAAAGAAAGCATCGTAACAGGACGTTTGGGGTCCACCCACTAAAGGGCAGATCATTCCGGCCCTTGGCTGGACCGGAATTTCGATTTGTCCCCGATTTGCCTCAGGTCCGGGGGCATCCCAGGGCCGGTTGAGCCCCACACCCCAAACTGCACTGGTTTTCCCTGGCCTGCGGTAAATGGAAGAGATTCGGGGAGGTGTACCAGTTTTTCGGTGTAAAACCCTGGTCCCCCCCTTGTCAAACAGATTGCCTTTTTCCACAGGTCGGGGGGGGGCCTTCTGCGGGAAAGGGGAAATACCCGCGGCCCCTCCCCCCATTTAGATTTTGGGAAGGCCGCCGTTCCCTTTGGCCTCTGGACCGTCGGAGGGAAAAAGTTTGAAAGCCCTTCACCCTCTCCAAAACCCTCTTGCTCAAAATTTGTCTGGGGGCGTGGTGCCCGCCCCTTAAAGGCCCACAAGTCTCGTCGACGGCCCACGTTTCTTTTGGGGGAACGAAGGGGGGATCAAATAGGGGTCAAATTCCCAAGCCCGCCCTAAAAAAAAGGGCGAAAGCTTCCAAACCTGTCCTCCGCGGGGATGCCCCCCTTTCCCTTGTAGCGAAGTGGAGGGGCGGAGGTCGGGCATCGTGGGGGCGGTCCCTGGCCCAATCGTCTTGGCGAAAAACCGACGAGGACATCAACGGGCCGGCCCGCCCCACCCTCCCTCTGGTCCCCTTCGCTAAAGGGCCCCATCGGGAAAATCGAAACCCCGACATAGGAGCGGCCCTTCCCCACCGTTGTGTCCTCCCAAACCCCCCTTCAAAATGGAATTGAAGGGGGCGCGGGGTTTTTTGTCGAAATCCCTGTGGTTTGGGGAAAAAAAAAACCCCCTTGTAAAAGGGGGGGGTTTTTTCAAAAAAGACGGGTAAAAAATTTCGTTTTTAAAGTCGGGAATATCAGAGTTTATTGTTTTTACTTACCGATTCGTCTCGTCCACGAGGGGCCCCGAAACAACTCCTCTGGGAACAAAACCCGGGGAAAACTTTTTAAAGGGGGCACGAGTCTTCAAGGGGTGCTTTCACAAACCCGGGGTTTCCCCTCGAACAGTGACGCCTGACGAAATTCCCCCCCTCTTTTTGACCAAAAAAAAGAGGGGGTTTTTCCCCGGAGCTTTCGCTCCCAAATTTTGTCTGCGTATTCTGCGAGGGCTCGTCCCGGGGTCCCAAAAAGGTATCCCCACGGGGAATAGTCCAAAAACTTCATCTGAGTCGTCGTCCACACCCGACTCTTCCGGGGGGGGGGAAATCGGTTCCCCCCCCAAACCCCGGGCGTCACCCTCAAATCGAGGAGATTTTTAAATTCTGTAAAAAAATACAAAGGAAAAGTGGTTCTCTGTGGAAAAAGTTTTTGGTATGCAGAAAAAAAGTCAAAGTTTTCCAAAGCACTTTTTTTTTTTAAAATCAAAAAAAGGAAAATTTTCCAGAGAGAAAAGCTGTCCTATGGGAATTTTTAGAGGAGGTGGGATAACCTCTTCGGGGCTTAAAATACGGTAAAGAGGGTCTGGGGCATTCCGCCCAAACGTTTGGGTTCCCCACGTCCCATGGGTGGGGGCTCAAAGTCGCTGAACGAAAGGGTCCCGAAAGCAGGGGAAATTTCCCTTTGGGTTGCGGCCCCCGGCGTACAGAAAGTTGTCTTGACATTTTTCAAGGGCAGTTTTTTTCCATCCAAGGGTTATCTTTCCCCCTTTTGGGGCCCTTTTATTGCGATTTTTTAGAGGCATTAGCCAATCAGAAATTTGCCCCTGTCGGGTCCTGAAATCCGTGAGGGATTCGGGGAACTGGTAAAAATGGGTGAAACTCTCTAAATTCAACATTGTCCCCCCCAAAAGATCTAAAAAAAATCACGTAAAAAAAGCCCAAAGCAGAAACGTACACAAAGTACACACCGCAAATGCAAAACGTACACACGTACACCCCACGCAAAAATGCTCTCTCTCTCTCCCCTCTCTCTCTCTCTCTCTCTCTCTATCTCCCCACAAACACACACACAACCCCCACACATGCCCTCTCTCCCCTCCTCTCCTCTCTTCCTCTCTCTCTCTCTCCTCTCTCCCCTTTTCCTCTCCTCTTTTCTTTTTCTCTCTCACCCCACACACACAAAACAACAAAACACAAAAACACGCTCTCTCCCCTCTCCCTCTCTCTCTCTCTCACACACACACACACCACACACACACCCCACACACACACCACCGCACATGGGTCTCTCCTCTCTCCTTTTTCGCTCTCATTCTCACACAGACACAAAATCAGTAAAGGGCGTGCGTCTGGGAAAAACTTGCGATGACTGTTTAGGGTTTTTGAGAGAAAAAATAAAGAAATTTTAAAAACATTTTAAAAAAAACCGGGGTTCCTCGGGGAAACCCTCCCCCTCCCCCCTCACCGCAGGAGCCCTTTTAACCCCCCTTTTTCACACGCTCACAAATTTTTCCCCTTTTTACCTCTGCCCACAACTTACTTCTTCCTTTTTTAAAACTTCCCGCAAAGACCCCCCCTCTTCCCCCTCCCCCGTAAAGAAATTTCCCTTTCCCCCATTTTCACACGCTCACCCCATTTTTTCCCCTTTTACAATACCCGCCCCACCCAAATTACCCTTTTTCCCCTTTTTCAAATTTCTTTCTTTCAATTTACCATTCCCCTCCCCCCGTCACCGTACGAAATCCCTTTACAACACACCCCCAAAAAACACCCCACTTTCCCATCGGGCACCAACTTACTTCTTCCTTTTTCAAATACTTACTGCCCAAAGACCGTCCCCTCCCGTTTACCTTATGAGTCCCCCTTTCACACTTTTTTAAAACACACCCACCAAACCCTTTTTACATGCTGCCCACACAACTTAAATTCTCCCCTTTTTAATACTTACTGCAATGACCGTCCTCTCCCGTCCCCTGTACGAACAAATTGCCGTGTGTAGGCGTCCCCGTCGGGAAAAAGGGATGTTTTAAAGGGTTAGCACCCCCTAGTAGACGTACCCGTGGGGGGGGTCCAGTAAAATCACCTATAGGCGGGAACGGGACCGGGGGGGGGGGGGGTTTTGCGAAAAACAAAAGTCAACAAGCACAAACACGACAAAAACGACAAAAAAACAATTTTATCGAACACCATATACACATATTTTGTAAAAACATATTCAAAAGGGATATTACCCTTTTATATTTATACAAAATACTCAAAAACCTTCATATTCAGGGATACAAAATTTCACGGAAAGGCTTCCCCCTCGGGACGGGTATTTCGACTATCACCCAATAGGCGTCCCGGCGTAATCGCGTCCGGGGGAAAGTCACGCGTTAGGCGTTACCCGGCCCCATTTTATTATACTTTTTTTTTATTGTTATTATTACAGTTATAAATAAAGTTTTTTGGGGAATTTTAAAAACCCAAAAAAAAAGTAAAAATAAAAAAATAATAATAAAATGAAATTTAAAAATAATATTAAAAAATAAAAATATAATAAAAAAAATAAAAATATAATAATAAAAATAATAAAAATAATAAAAAAATACTAATAAAATTTAAAAAATAATTTAAAAATAATGATAATATTTTATAATATTAATTTAAACATCAAAAATTATCAAAAATTTTCTTTAATTCTCAATTTTATCCCCATTATTTTCCCCGTTAATACAATTTTTTGGGAATTTTATCATTATTAAACCCCAATAATTGCCAAAAACATCAGGAAAAACGAAAAAAACTTTTATTTTTTAGTATTTTAAATCTCAAAAGGCAATTTCGCCTAGATTTTTGCCGGGTTTTTTTTGACTTTTTGGGGAAATTTTTTCTTTTAAACCTTTTTTTATTATAAATTTAGACAATTCCCCGTTATTAAACATATTTTATCATGATTATCATCAAAAATTAAACATTATCATCATCATTATCATCATTATCATCATTATCATCATCATTTTTTTTCATTATTGGGGAATTATTTCATCATTTTTGCAAAATTTTTATCATTATTATTGCAATTTTTGCAGTTATAATATATAAAATTTCAACCCATACTAATAAACAACAATTTTAAAATTTGAAATAAAAAATTAAATAACAAAAAATAATAACGATATTATAAAAAAATTATTTAATATCATTTTTTTAATTAAAAATCGGGAAATTACAGTAATTATTACTGTTATAAAAAATTTTTTTTGAAAATTTTTAAATACCGTAAAAATGATAAAAATAAATAATAACAAAAATAATATTAATAAGATATTATAACGACTATTTTTAAAATTTTATTTTTACTTATTATTATTATTAAATTTTTATTATTATTTTTCAGTTTTTTAATATATTTTTTGGGAATAAAAAAAATAAAAAAAATAAATTTTAATAAAAATAATAATATAATTTAAAAAAATAATAATAAAATAATAATTAAAATAATAAAAAATAATTAAAAATAATAATTTAAAATAATAAAAACAACAAAAAAATTATTATTATTTTTTATTATTTTTTAAGTAATTTAAAAAATAATAAAAATAATAATAATAAAAATAATAATAATAATAGTAAAAAATAATATAATAATGATAATTTTGATAATATTAATCATCATAAAGTTATCAAAAAATTTTTTTATTTTTTCACTTTTATCCTCATTATTGTCATGATTAATATGAAATTTTGGGGAATTTTTTCATTATTTTCCCTAATAATTGCCAAAATCATCAAGAAATCGAAAAAATCCCCTTTTTGGGGTATACTCTCAAAAGGGTCTAAATTTTTCTGATTTTTTTCCCCTTTTTCGACTTTTTGGAATTATTTTCTTTTAAACCTTTTTTTTTATTTAAAATGGAGAAAAATTTCCTATTTTATCATTATTAAATTTTCATGCATTTCCCTCAAAAATTAAACATTTATTTCCCTCATTATCATCAAATTTTCAAACATCATTTTGCAATTATTATCATCATTATTTCCAAATTAAATTAAACATTTTATTGGGAATTTTTGCCCGTTATAATATTAATTTTGCAACTATCCCAATACAACAACAAAAAATAAAAAAAAACAATAATAAAAAACAATAATAACGATATTTAATAATTATTTATACATTAAATTTTTAAATTTAAAATCGGGAAATTTTTTCCGTAAGTATTACTGTTAAATAAATTTTTTTTGCAAATTATAAATACTAGTAAAAAAAGATAATAAAAGATAAAATAAAATAATAATTTTTGATAAAAGAATTAACGACTATTAACCATTATTATTATAATTTTTTATTATTTTATTATTGTTATTATTACAGTTATAAATAATGTTTTGGCAAAAAATACTAATAAAAAAAGTAATGAATTTAAAAAATAAAAAATAATAATGATAAAAAATAATAATAAAAAAGAATAATTTTAAAAATAATAATAATAATAATCATAATAAAAAATAAAAATAAAAAATATATGATAATAATAAATTTTTATTATTATTATAATATTAAAAAAAAAACTAATAAAAAAAAATTTAAAAATAATAATAAAAAGATAAAAAATATAATAATAATAATAAATAATGAAAAATATTGATAAATTAAAAAAAAACATCAAAAGTTATCAAAAATTTTCTTTTTTTCTCACTTTTTTTTTTTTTTAAAACCCTTTTTGTCATGATTAATCGATTTTTTTGGGAAATTTTTTTCATTATTACCCTAATTAAAATTTTTCCAAAAACATCAGAAAAAAATCGTAAAAACCCTCCTTTAGGAGTATAAATCTCAAAAGGGTATTTTTTCCTTTGATTTTTCCGGGTTTTTTTTGACTTTTTGGGGAAATTTTTTTCTTTTTAAAAATTTTTTTAATTATTTAAAAGGGGACAAAAACCTTTTTTTTTATTTAATTTTTTATTATCATAATTATCGCCCAAAATTTTCATTATCATCATAAATTTTCCTCATTATCACATCATTTTCTCAATTTTTGGCAATTATTTTCATCATTATTACCATTATTATCATTATTTTGCAAATTTTTGAGTTATTTTATATTTTTTTCCAAATTTTACTAAAACAACAACAAAAATTTAAAAGAAAAACAATAATAAAACCTTAAAAAAGATATTTAAATAATTATTTTTTATCATTTTTTTAATTAATATCGCAATTACCGTTTTTATTACGGGGATAAAAAATTATTTTTTCAATTTTTCTACTAGGTTAAAAATGTAATTTTAATTTAAAAAATAAACAAAAATTTAAAATTAATAACGATTTTTATAACACTATTTACATTTTATTATACTTTTTATTTTTAATTTTTTATTGTTTTTTTTTAATTTTTAAATATTGTTTTGGCAATAAAACTAATAAAAAAAGTAATAAAAATAATAAAAATATATAATAATAAAATAATAATTATAATAATAATAATAATAATAATAATAATAATGAATAATAATAATAATAAAATAATAATAATAATAATCATAGTAATAATAATAATAATGATAATATTGATAATATTAATAATCATCAAATTTATCAAAATTCTCTTTATTCTCACTTTTATCCTCATTATTGTCATGATTAATACGATTTTGGTAATTATTATCATTATTACCCTAATAATTGCCAAAATCATCAGAGAAATCGAAAAACGTCATTTTGGAGTATACTCTCAAAAGGCTATATTTCGCTAGATTTTGCCGCTTTTTCGACTTTTGGGAAATTTTTTTCTTTTACCTTTTTTTATTATAAATGGAGACAATTCCTGTTATTATCATCATTTTTATCATGATTATCATCAATATTATCATTATCATCATCATTATCATCATTATCATCATCATTATCATCATTATTGCGATTATTATCATCATTATTGCAATTATTATCATTATTATCATTATTATTGCAGTTATAATATATAATTTTGCAACCTCTACTAATAACAAACAACAATAATAATAGAAATAACATACTAATAAAAATATAAGGATGGTATAATAATTGTTTATATCATTAAATTTTATTTAATATCGTAATTTACATAATGATTCTGTTAAATAATTTATTTTTGCAATTATACTACTAGTAACGATGATAATAATGATAATAATAACCATAATAATATTCTAACGATATTATAACGACTCTTAACATTATATTATACTTATTATTTAATTATTATTGTTTTGTTAGTATTACAGTTTATAATATTGTTTTGGCAATAATACTATAAAACGTAATAATACTAATAATAAAATAATAATAATAATAATAATAAATCATAATGATATAATAATAATGATAATAATCATACTAATAACAATAATAATAATAATACTAATATAATAATAATAATAATAATTAAATAATAATAACATAATATAATTTATTATTATTATTATTAATAGTATATAATAATAATAATAATACTATTAATAATATTAATAATCATCAAAGTTATCAAAATTCTCTTTATTCTCACATATATCCTCATTATTGTCATGATTAATACGATTTTGGTATTATTACAATTATTCCGATAATAATTCCCAAATCATCAGAGAATCGAGAAAACTTTCATTTTTGGAGTATACTCTCAAAAGGCGATATTTCGCTAGATTTTGCCGCTTTTTCGACTTTTGGGAATTATTTTCTTTTACCTTTTTATTATAAATGGAGAAATTCCTGTTATTATCATCATTATTATCATGATTACCATCAATCTTATCATTATCATATCATTATCATCCATTTATCATCATCATTATCATCATTAGTGCGAAATATTTATCATCATTATTGCAATTATTATCATTATTATTGCAATTATTTGCAGTTTATAGTATATAATTTTGCAAACTATACTAATAACACCACATAATAATAGAATAACAATAATATAACAATAATACGATATTATACTAATTATTTATATCATTATTTTAAGTAAAAAAAAATGAAAATATCGTAATTACAGTATTATTACCTATTATACTAATTATTTTTCAATATACTACTAGTAAAAATTAAGGAATATTAATGATAATATAACAATAATATATTCATGACGATAATTATAAACGAATATTAACATTATTATTATACTTATTATTATTATTATTATTGTTGATTCTTACAGTTTTATAATATATGTTTTGCATAATACTAATAAACAAAGTAATAATAATAATAATAATAATAATAATAAGAAATATAATGATAAAAATAATAATAAATACAATAATACATTAATAATAATAATACCTTATTATTATTATAATATAATAATAATAATAATAATAAAATAATAATAATATAATACAGTAATAATAATATAATAATGATGGTAATACTGATACTCATTTAATAATCATCAAATGTTATCAAATTCTCTTTATTTCTCACTTTTATCCTCATTATTGTCATGATGAAAACGATTTTGGTAATTATTATCATTATTACCCTAATAATTGCCAAAATCATCAGAGAAATCGAGAAAACCTCATTTTGGAGTATACTCTCAAAAGGCTATATTTCGCTAGATTTTCCTACTTTTTCGACTTTTGGGAATTATTTTCTTTTACCTTTTTTATTATAAATGGAGACAATTCCTGTTATTATCATCATTATTATCATGATTATCATCAATATTATCATTAGCATCATCATTATCATCATTATCATCATTACCATCATCATTATCATCATTATTGCAATTATTATCATACATTATTGCAATTATTATCATTATTATTTGCAATTATTGCAATTATAATATATAAGTTTGCAACTATACTAATAACAAAACAATAATAATAGGAAATAACAATAATAATACCAATAATAACGATATTATCATATTCTTTTTATCATTATTTTATTAATAATCGATTGGAATTACAGTAATTATTACTGTTATAATAATTATTTTTGCAATTATACTATGAGTAATAATGATAAATAATAATGATAACTAACCATAATATATTAATAACGATATTATAACGAATATTTAACATTATTATATTACTTATTATTATTTATCATATATTATTATCATCTTCATTATCTCATTATTGCAATTATTACATCATAATTGCAATTAATATCATCATTATCGCATTATTGCAGTTTAAATAATAATTTTGCAACTATACCTAATAACAAAAACATATAATGAATTGACATAATAATAATATAATAAAGATATTATAATAATTATTTATATCAGTTATTTTATATTAATATCGTAATTACATAATTATTACTGTTACTCATAATTATTTCTTTGCATTATACTAACTAGTAAAATGAAATAATGATAATAATAACCATAATAATATTAATCAACGATATTATAACGACTATTACATTATATTAATCTTATTACTTATATTATTAGTGTTATTATTACCGTGTTTAATATTGTTTTGGTCAATAATACTAATAAAAAAATAATCATAATAATATAATAATATAAATAATAATAATGATAATGCAATAATAATAAACAATAATAATAAGTAATAATAACAATTAATAATAATAATAATATGATACTAATATAATAATAATAATAATACTAATAAATAATAATAATTAACTAATATATAATATATAGTAATTAATAATGAATAATACTGATAATAATTGATAATTACTATAATCATCCAATGTTTTATCAAAATTTCTCTTTATTCTCACTTTTTATCCTCATGATTGTCATGATTTAATACGATTTGGTAATTATTATCATTATTAACCGTAAATATTGCCAAATCTCAAGAAATAGAAAAAACCTCATTCTGGAGTATACTCGCCAAGGCTATATTTCGCTAGATTTTTGACTCTTTTCGTACTTTATGGAATTATTTTCTTTTACCTTTTTTTATTAAAATGGGAGACAATTCCCTCTATTATCATCATTATTATCATGATTATCATCATCATTATCATCATTATTGCAATTATTATCATCATTATTATATTATTATCATTATTATTGCAATTATTTGCAGTTATAATTATAATTTTTGCACTATACTAATAACAACACATAATATAGAATAACATAATACTAACCATATAACGGATATTATAAAAATATTTATATCATTATTTTCATTAATAATCGTAATTAAAGTAATTATTACTGTTATCATGAATATTTTTGCAATTCTACTACTATAAAAATGATAATAATGATAATATAACAATAATAATATTATAACAGATATTATAACGATAAATAACATTATTATTAACGTATTATTATTTTTTAGTTTATTATTGTTATTATTACAGTTATAATATATGTTTTGTGCAATAATACTAATTAAAACAGTAATGAATAATAATAATAATAATAATAATAATAATAATAATGATAATAATCCATAATAATAATAATAATACAAAATATAATAATAACAATACTAATAATAATTATTACTATTATTATTATACATCTTAATAATAATAATAATAATAATAATAGTAATATAATAATAATAATAATGATCATATTCATAATTTTAATATCATCAAATTTATCAAAATTCTCTTTATTCTCACTTTTACCTCATTATTGTCATGATATACTATTTTGGTAATATTATCATTAATACCCTAATAATTTTGCCAAAAAAAGGCTTATTTCGCTATTTTGCATCTTTTTCGGAGATTGTGGTGGATTATTTCTTTTAACTTTTTTTATTATAAATGGAGACAATTCCTGTTATTACACATTTATTATCATGATTATCATCATATTATCATTATCATCTTCATTATCATCATTTATGTGCATTATTAAAAAAAAAAATATCATACCTGCAATTAATATCATCATTATTGCAATTATTGCAGTTATAATAGATAATTTTTACAACTATACTAATAACAAAAACAATAATAATAGAATTAACAATAATAATAAATTATACGTATTATAGATAATTAGCTATATCATTTATTTTAATTAATATCGTATTACAGTAATTAATTACTGTTATAATAATTATTTTTGCAATTTACTACTAGTAAAAATGATAATAATGTAATAATCACATACTAATATCAATAACGATATTATCACGACTATTAACATGAATTATTATACTTATTATTATTATTATTAAATTGTTATTATTACAGTTATAATAATATGTTTTGGCAATAATACTAATAAAAAAATTAATAATAATAATAATAATATAAATATATGAAATGACAATAATAAAAAATAAATAATAGTCATATACTAATTATAATAATATACTGTAATAATAATAAATAAAATTAATAATAATAATAATAATAATAAATAATAATAATAATATATAGTAATAATAATAATAATAAATGATAAGATTGATAATCTATATAATTAGCAATGTTTATCAAATTCTCTTTATTCTCCTTTTATCCTCCTTATTGTCATGATTACTATGATTTTGATAATTATTTATCAATTATTACCCTAATAATTGCCAAAATAATAAAGAAGTCGAAAAACGTCATTTTGGAGTATACTCCATAAGGCTATATTTTGCAAGATTTTACACTTTTTCGACTTTTGGAATTATTTTCTTATTACCTTTTTTATTATAATGGAGACAATTCTGTTTATTATTATCATTATTATCATGGATTATCTCAATATTATCATTATCATCATCATTATCATCATTATGCATCCATTACCATCATCTTATCATCATTATTGCATTATTATCATCATTACACATCATTATCATCATTATTGCAATGTATTATCTCATTATTGCAATTATTATCATTATTATTGCAATTATTTCAGTTATGATATATAATTTTTATAACTATACTAATAGCAACAACAATAATAATAGAAATAAAATAATAATTAACATAATAACGATTATAATATTATTATATCATTATTTATTAATATCGTTATTACAGTAATTATTACTGTTATGAATATTATTTTGCAATTATACTACTAGTAAAAATGATAATAAATGATTATCATTACAATAAATTTAATAACAAGGTATTATAACGACTATTCACATATTATTATACTTATTATTATTATTGTTATTATACAGTTATAATATAGTTTTTGGCATAATACTAATAATAAAGTAATAATTAATAATAATAATAATAATAATAATAATAACAATAATAATAGTTAAAAATACTGATTAATATTATTATTATAATAGTATAATAATAATATGATAATAATATAATAAATAAAAATAGTATAATAATAATAATATAATAATAATAATAATTAATAATAATAATAATAATAATAATAATGCTAATATTGATAATATTTAAGATTCATCAATTTTTATCAAAATTCTCTTTATTCTCACTTTATCCTCATTATTGTTATGATTAATACGATTTTGGTATTAATTATCATTATTACCCTAATAATTGCAAAATAAGTAGCGAAATTCGAAAACGTCATTTTGGAGTATACTCTCAAACGCTATATTTCGTTGATTTTTAGAGCTTTTTCGACCTTTGGATTATTTTCTTTCACCTTTTTTAATATAAATGGAACAATTCACTGTTATTATCATCATTATTATCAGATTATCATCAATTTTATCATTATCATCATCATTATCATCATTATCATCATTATCACATCATTATCATCATTATTTGCAATTATAATCATCATTATTGCAATTATTATCATCATTATTGATATTATTGCAGTTTATAATATATATTTTGCAACTAACTAATAACAACAACAATACTAATAGAAATAACAATAATAATACAATAATAACGATATTGAATAATTTTTTATACCATTATTTTAATTAATATCGTAATTACAGAATTATTCCTGTTTAATAATTATTTGGCAATTAAACTATTAGTAAAATGAATAAGATAATGTAACAATAATAATATAAATACCGATATTATAACGACTATTACATTATTATTATACTTATTATTATTATTATAGTGTTATTATTCCCGTATAATAATATTTTGGCAATAATTAACTAATAAAAAAGTAATAATAATAAAATATAATATACATAATATAATAATAATAATAATAATGATACTACTAATAATATAATATGAATAATAATAATAATAATAATAATAATAATAAAAATAATAAAATAAATAATAATAATAATAATTAATAATAATAATAATATATAATAATCTTGATAATAATTAATAATCATCAAATGTTAGGAAAAGGTCTCTTTATTCTCTCTTTTATCCTCTTTATTGTCATTATTAATACGAGTTGGTAATTATTTTCATTATTAACCCTAATAATTGCCAAAATCGAGAAATCGAATTTAAACTGAGTTTGGAGTATACTCTTAAAAGGCTATATTTTCGCTAGATTTTGCCCGCTTTTTCGACTTTTGGGAATTATTTTCTTTTACCTTCTTAATTATAATGGAGACAATTCCTGTTATTTATCATCATTATTATCATGTTATCATCAATGTTATCATTTTCATCACATTACATCATTATCATCATCATTATCATCATTATTGCATTATTATCATCATTATTGCAGATTATTCTCATCATTTTGCAATATTGCAGTTGTAATATATAATTTTGGGCAAAAAAATTATCCTAATAACAACAACATAATAATTGAAATAACAATATAATAACATATAACGATTTATAATAATATTTATATCCTTATTTTAATTAACTATCGTAATTACAGTAATTATTACTGTTATAATAATTTATTTTTGTCAATTATACTACAGTAAAAATTATAATAATGATATAATAACATAATAATATGAATACGATATTAGACGACTATTTACATTTATTATTATACATATTATTATTATTATTATTATTGTTATTATTACAGTTATACTATATGTTTTGGCAATAATACTAATAAAAAAAGTATAATAATAATAATATCATAATAATAATAATAATAATAAAAGAATAATAATATAATAATGATAATAATAATAATCATAATAATATAATAATAATAATTATAATAATCATAATAATAATAATAATAATAATAATAATAATAATGATATTATTGATAATAATTAACATCATGAAATGTTACAAAATTCTCTTTATTCTCACTTTTATCCTCATTTTCTCATGATCACTATGATTTGTAATTTATTTATCATTATTACCCTAATACTCTGCAAAAATTATCAAGATATAAAAAAGCCGTCATTTTGGAGTATACTCTCCAATCTATATTTCGCTAGATTTTGCGCTTTTTCGACTTTTTGGATTTTTTTCTTTTACCTTTTTTTAATTATATAGGACACAAATCCTGTTATATCCTCATATTATCAGGATATCATCAATATTATCATTATCTCATCAATTATCATCATTATCATCATTATCATCATCATTATCATCATTATTCCAATTATTATCATTCATTATTTCACAATTATTATCATTATTATTGCCATTATTGCAATTATAATATATAATTTTGCACTATACTAATACAAAACAATAATATAGGGAAATAACAATCATAATAAACAATAATAACGATATTATAATAAATTATTTCTATCATTATTTTAAGTAATATCGTAATTACAGTAATTATTAGTTATAATAATTATTTTTTCAATTACCTACTTGTAAAAATGATATAATGATAATAATAACAATAATATATTAATAACGTATTTATAACGACTATTAACATTAAATTATACCTTATTATTATTATTATTATTATTACAGATATAATATATGTTTTGGCAATAATACTAATAAAAAAGTAATAATAATATAATCATAATAATGATAATAATATAATAATAATAATATATAATAATAATAATAATAATAAAAATAAATAATAATAAAATAATAATAAATGATAACTGAGAAAGTGGGGATAAATTTTGCTTTTAGGGATAGAGTAATACTAATAAATAGTAATAATAATAACTATAATAATAATAATAGTAATAATAATTATAATAATAATAATCATAATAGTAAATAATATAATAATAATGATAACTATTGATAAATTAAAAATCATCAATGTTATTATAATTCTCTTTATTCTCAACTTTTATCTCATTATTGGTCTATTAATACGATTTGTAATTATTATCATTATTACCCTAATAATTGCCAAAATCATCAAAGAAATCGAATAAACCTTATTATGGAGTATACTCTCAAAACGCTATATTTCGCTAGATTTTGCCGCTTTTTCGACTTTTGGGAGTTATTTTCTTTTACCCTTTTTTTTTTTATTATAAATGGAGAGAATTCCGTGTATTATCATCATGATTATCATCAATATTATCTTATCATCATCCTTCTCATCATTATCACATCATTAATCATCATTATTGCATTATTATCATCATTATTGCATTTAATTTATCATATTATTGGCAATTATTGCAGTTATAATATATAATTTTGCAATAGACTAATAACAACAACAATAAAAAATTAAACTAGAAATGTAACAATAGAATAACAATAATAACGAATTTATATAATTATTTTATATCATTATTTTAATTAATATCGTAATTACAGTAATTTATTACTGTTATAATACATTATTTTTGGCAATTATACTACTAGTAAAAATTATAATCATGGATAATTAATACCCAATAATAAACATTAATACGATATTAATACGACTATTAACATTATTATTATACATATTATTTATTATTATTATTGTTATTATTACAGTTATATATATGTTTTGGCATGAGATACTATAATAAGAGTAATAATACTAATAATAATAATAATAATAATAATATAATAATAATAGTACTAATAATAACAATAATAATAATAATAATTATTATTATTATCATAATTGTAATTCTAATAACAATAATAATAATAAAAAAATAATAATAATAAAAATAATAAGAATAATAATAATAATAATAATAATATAATATAATAATGATACTATTGATAATATTAATAATCATCAAATGTTAATCCAAATTTCTCTTTTATTTCTCAACTTTTATCCTCATTATTGTCAGATTAATCCGATTTTGGTAATTATTATCATATACCGAATAATCACAAAATCTCAGAGAAATAAAAAACGTCATTTTGGAGTATACTCTCCAAAAGGCAATATTCGCCTAGATTTTGCCGCTTTTTCGGACTTTTGGGAATTATTTTCTTTTTACCTTCTTTTATTATAATGGAAACAATTCCTTGTTATTATCATCATTATTATCATGATTAATCATCAATATTATCATTATCCATCATCATTATCACATTATCATCATTGTCATCATCATTATCATCATTATTGCAATTATTATCATCATATTGCAATTATTATCATCATTATTGCAATTGTTGCAGTTATAATTATAATTTTGCGACTATACTAATAACAACAAACAATAATCATAGAATAACATAATAATAACAATATACGATATTATAATAATTATTTATATCATTATTTTAATTAATTATCCGTATTTTACAGTAGTTATTAGTTATAATAATTATTTTTGGCAATTACACTAACTTGTAAAATGATCATACTGATAATAATAACAATATAATATTATAACGATTATTATAACCGACGATTAACATTATTATTATACTTATTATTATTATTATTATTGTTAGTTTTTTACATTATAATAGATGTAATTGGCAATAATACTAATAAAAAAAAGTAAAATAATAATAATAATAATAATAATAATAATAATAATAATACTAATAATAATTAATAATAATAATAATAATAATCATACTAACTAAGATAATAATAATCTAATAATAATAATAATAAAATAATAAATAACCATAATAATAATAATTTATTCATTCCTTATTAATATTATAATAGTATAATAATACATATAATAATAATATAATAATAATAAAAAATAATAGTAATATAAATAATAATAATGATAATATTGATAATAGTAATAAATCAATCAAATGTTACAAATTCTCTTATTCTCACTTTTATCCTCATTATTGTCATGATTAATTCGATTTTTGGGAATTATTATCATTATTACTCTAATAATTGGCAAAATCATCAGAGAAATCGAAAAAAAAGTCATTTTGGAGTATACTCTCAAAAGGCTATATTTCGCTAGATTTTGCCGCTTTTCCGACTTATGGGAATTATTTTCTTTTACCTTTTTTTATTATAAATGGAGACAATTCCTGTTATTATCATCATTATTATCATGATTATCATCAATATTATCCTTATCATCATCATTATCATCATTATCATCATCATTATCATCATTATTGCAATTATTATCATCATTATTGCAATTATTATCATTAAATTTTTGCAATTATTGCAGTTATAATAATTATTTTTGCAATTATTTCTACTAGTAAAAATGATAATAATGATAATAATAGCAATAATAATATTAATAACGATATTATAACGACTATTAACATTATTATTATACTTATTATTATTATTATTATTATTGTTATTATTAAAGTTATAATATATATTTTGGCAATAATACTAATAAAAAAAAATAATAATAATAATAAAAATAATAATAATAATAATAATAATAATAATAATAATAATGATAATAATAATAATAATAATAATGATAATAATAATAATAATAATAATAATAATAAAAAATAATAATAATAATAATAATAATAATAAAAATAATAGAAAAATAATAAAGATAATATTGATAATTTAATAATCATCAAATGTTATCAAAATTCTCTTTATTCTCACTTTTATCCTCATTATTGTCATGATTATTACGATTTTGGTAATTATCATTATTACCCTAATAATTGCCAAAATCATCAGAGAAATCGAAAAAACGTCATTTTGGAGTATACTCTCAAAAGGTTATATATCGCTAGATTTTGCCGCTTTTTCGACTTTTTTGGGAATTATTTTCTTTTACCTTTTTTTATTATAAATGGAGACAATTCCTGTTATTATCATCTTTATTATCATGATTATCATCAATATTATCATTATCATCATCATTATCATCATTATCATCATTATCATCATCATTATCATCATTATTGCAATTATTATCATCATTATTGCAATTATTATCATCATTATTGCAATTATTATCATTATTATTGCAATTATTGCAGTTATAATATACAATTTTGCAATTTTACTAATAACAACAACAATAATAATAGAAATAACAATTATAATAACAATAATAACGATATTATAATAATTATCTATATCATTATTTTAATTAATATCGTAATTACAGTAATTATTACTGTTATAATAAATATCTTTGCAATTATACTTCTAGTAAAAATGATAATAATGATAATAATAACAATAATAATAAATAAAAGATATTTAAAAGACTATTAAATTAATATTTACTTTTTATTTTTAAATTATTATTATTTCTATTATTACTTAAATATAGTTTTGGGGGGGAAAAATACTAAAGAAAAAAATAATAAAAATGATGATAAAGAAATAATAATAATAAAAAATAATAATAATAAAAATAATAATAATAATAAATTTAATAATAAAAAATAATAAAAAATAATAATAAAAAATAATAATAATAATAAAAATAATAAAAATTAATAAAGTAGTAAAAAAAATAAAATAATGATAAATTGTAACTTTAATTTTCATCAAATTTTTCAAATTCTCTTTATTCTCATTTTATCCTTTTTTTGGCATGATTAATACGATTTTTTGTAATTTAAAAAAATTTTTCCCAATAAATTTCAAAATTCAGAGAAATCGAAAAAACGTCTTTTTAGTTTTTCCTCAAAAAAACTATATTTAGCTGATTTGCCCCTTTTTCGAATTTTGGGGAATTTTTTTCTTTTTCCTTTTTTTTTTTAAATGGAAAAAAAAAAAAAAAACAAATTTTTCCCCTGTTTTTTTTTCATCATTTATTATCAAAAGAAAATTA
>NW_023657817.1:0-26257 GCF_015228065.2 Penaeus monodon
AAGGAGTTGCGTGTACCCAACCCAGGAGAGTAGCAGCCATGTCAGTAGCTCAACGTGTAGCGGAGGTAAGGTGTTTTTATCCTGTAGGGCTAGTTGAGATGATTTGTCTTTTCATTGTTTCTGTTTGACTTTCAAGTCAGATTGTAAATTTCTTTGAGATTTCCCTTTCATTGATCGTTTGCTAAGTTTTATAAAATGGATGATCATTTTGAAGTAGAACTGTGTAGCATATGAAGTAACTAACAAAAAAAAAAAAGCCCTGGGTCACAAGGCATTAAATTCTAATTTAGGTTAGAAGGCAGGGCTGATTTATTGTTTTATTGCTTTTTCATCATATAATCTAAAAGTGTCCAATATTTTCCAGGAATTAGATGTAGCTCTTGGACAGGAGGTTGGTATTCCATCCGTTTGAAGATTGTTCTTCATCAAAGACTGTTCTCAAGTACATGACAGATGGTATGTTACTTAGAGAAGCTATGAGTGATCCGATGCTTGAAAATTACCAGGTGAGCCTTTTGTTTGTTCTAGATATATTTACATAAACAAATGGGATTATTAGTTTAGGTGAAACCACAAATTGTACTTAGATATGTGAGTCAGTTTGCCATTTGCTGTCACACTCAAAATTGTCTTCATATAATGAATGCTGTTTTTAACTCCTTGAAGTGTAAGCAGTTAATGCAAGGCAGTGGATTTATTCTTTGATAGGGGAGGGATTAAACCAGGAGAAAAAAAATAATTTTAATGGAAAAGAAAATATAAGAAAACATTATAATTTTTAAGAATTCCTCTTTTAAACATTAACCCTTTGCCGACGGGTGGCATGTACGCACATACCATGGCATGGTGGGACTATCTGCCGGGGGCATGTACGTACATGCCATGGTGTATGTATGGACATGCCATGATTTTCTTTTTGTTACAATCACGGCAAAATATTATTTTTCTGCCACTGAAAGTGTGATTAAGTCGTTTTTAATACTCATTTTTGCTATGCAAAAAAAAAAGAAAAAAAAAGAAAAGAAAAAGATTTCAACTCCATGATGCCACACACTGCTTATTTTATTCAGACTATAGAGCGAATAATGATCAACTATGGAGCAAAATATCCATTCAAATTATCAGGAAATATGGCAAGTAGAGACTTTAGAAAATAATGAAAACTGAAAATACAACATATGCTGGTAGTATTACAAAGAAACAGCATGGGATGCTGGTATTTGGCATGAGTGGTCGCGCATGCCAGGGCGACGATATAAGCCCCTGGCAGCGAGGCCCAGGACACTATGAATACTACCTGTCGGGAAAGGGTTAATTTTTAAGATAGATAATGTACTATACTATACTATAATATAATATACTTTTTTGCAGATTAAGTTGATAAAAATATTTTTCATTAAACAGGTCATCTTGCTTGATGAAGCTCACGAACGTACACTAGCAACAGATATCCTCATGGGTGTCTTGAAGGAGGTTCTTAAGCAACGAAGTGACTTGAAGCTAGTAGTTATGTCTGCCACTTTAGATGCTGGTAAATTCCAGCATTACTTTGATAAAGCCCCCTACTGAATGTCCCTGGCAGAACTCATCCTGTCGAAATTTTCTACACACCAGAGCCAGAAAGGGATTACTTAGAAGCTGCCATTAGAACTGTCATACAGGTAATTCAGGATTACCATATTAGTGAATAAAACTTAGATATATTTAGTAATGAATTTGATGTTAAATGGAAATTAATATTGAATGAATTGTTGTCATTGATGTTTTGATTTTTTACAGATACACATTTGTGAAGAAATAGCTGGGGATGTTTTGTTGTTCCTTACTGGTCAGGAAGAAATTGAAGAAGCATGTAAGCGCATCAAGAGAGAGGTAGATGCTCTTGGGCCAGATGTTGGAGAGCTCAAATGTATTCCTCTGTATTCAACACTCCCTCCCAATCTCCAACAAAGAATTTTGAAGCTCCACCTCCCAACAAACCCAATGGCGCTATTGGTCGTAAGGTGGTGGTATCAACAAATATTGCAGAAACATCACTAACAATTGATGGTGTTGTGTTTGTGATTGATCCAGGGTTTGCTAAACAGAAGGTAAGATCCCAAGACAAATTATTAAAGATTTATGTACAGCTATTTCATCTTGATATTAGATTTCTAACTCTAGTTCTTGTGGTATATGTATGTTAATTAATGATTATGTTACAGGTGTACAATCCAAGAATCCGTGTAGAATCATTGTTGGTCTCACCAATCAGTAAGGCTTCTGCTCAGCAGCGTGCTGGTCGAGCAGGTCGAACCAGACCTGGCAAATGTTTCCGCTTATACACAGAGAAAGCTTTCAAAAATGAGATGCAGGTAAGGGTTACCTTGTATTTTAAGTTTATCATAAGCTACTTTTAAAAGTTTGCTTTTGATTTTTTCAGAATATGCAGATTTGATTTAAAAAATTTTATGTGTGTATGCTTTATCAAGAAAGTAGAAAATTGTTCTTTTATTACTAAAAACAAGAAATGTACTATGTAAATGTACTGTAATTGGCATCTTTCTCTTTTCTCTTTCAGGACAATACCTACCCAGAAATTCTCAGATCAAATCTTGGCTCGGTAGTTTTACAGCTGAAGAAATTGGGCATTGATGATCTTGTGCACTTTGACTTCATGGATCCACCAGCACCTGAGACACTTATGAGAGCCTTGGAGCTGCTAAACTACCTGGCAGCCCTCAATGATGATGGTCAGTGTACCTGTATAGGAGTAGCAGCATGATATAGATTATTGTATGTCCTACCTTCATTCAGTTAAATAGCAAGAATAAGTTAACACTTTTAATAGAAGTGATACTTTTAGACAAAGCCTAAAATGAGTACAAGGGTCAGATGATAGTGGTGGTTGTTGTTATTATTTTCTTTTTTCAGGTAATCTGACTGAATTAGGTGCAATTATGGCTGAGTTCCACTTGATCCCCAGTGGCCAAGATGGTCATTGCTTCTTGCGATTTCAACTGCTCAAATGAAATTCGTCTATCACTGCATGCCTAGTTAGTACTAAAGGTAGGTATTTTATTCTTAGATCTGTCAAAATCAATGATCTCATATAAAAGGAGACAGGAAGATATAGAAACATATGTAACCTATATACATATGCTTACATAGAAATACAGTGTGTATATATTACTTTGGTGTGTATCTACACTAAACTTAGAATGCGAGTGCAAGTCAAATGGAATGTAGCTTAAAGTTTATTCATCATTGCGCATAAGAACTTCGGAACTTTATATGCGTGAAACTCCTTGGAAACAATATTTAATAGAGAAAATAAAACATAGTACACTAATCTTCTCTCTCTCCCTCCTATGTCTTTAAGTTTATAACTATGTGTGGTATTAAAGTATCATATGTGTACGTGGTTTAGGTTAGGTGTAGGTGCTAGTATCTGGGAGATTTTGCTGTGCTTTGCCACAAACGCATGGGCTGAGGTCCACAAAGCTCGACAGCTATTGGATGGTAATTGACGCATCAGGGAGCTCTGACGCGGGCCGACGCCGCAGTACACCCAGGAATCCCGCCACCGCAGAGCGTTAAGATCCTCGGATAGATTTTGAATGTAACTTTCATTATCTGTTTGTTTTTTTTCAGGAAGAAGTGAAAATGTTGGGTTTGTATTTGTAAAAGTTTGATGTGATGTTTTATTCAGTAAATGAGGTATCGTTCTTATTCTTAACCCAGATAAGAATCAGTATCTACATTTTTTTTTAATGAACTAACGTAAACCCTTTTAGCTCATGCTATTAACGACAGGGATATGAATGCAGTATAGTAGTAGGTTTTGGTAAATGCACCTGCACATGTCCACATAAACTCTCTCGCTCTCTCTCATTCCTCAATCCTCTCCTACGCTCCTCTCTCTCTCTCTCTTCTCTCTCCGTCTCTCTCATCTCGTCTTTCCTCTCGACTCTCCTCTCTCTCTCTCTCTCTTCTCTCTCTCTCTCGCACAAGATCACACACACACACACACACACACATACAATGGCAATGTTGTGTGTGTGTTGTGTGTCGATATATATATTATATATATATATATTATAATATATATATATATATATATATATATATATTTATATATGTAATAGAGAACACTCTTCCATGTTGAAGACAATGGAAGAAAAACCCACCGTAACAAAAACTGGATTTATTGAAAATGAGATTACGCATTTTTCATTCCTCATTTTCAATAAATCTAGTTTTTGTATGTGGGTTTTGCCTTCCATATATATATAATTATATAATATATATATATATATATCTAATATATATATCTATATGGTTATATATCTATATATATATATATAAATACTACCTATATATCTATATATATAATATGTATTTATATATAATATATATATATATATACATATATATATATATAATATTACTATATATATATATATATATATCTAGTATATATGTGGAAGCAAACCCCACAATACACAACTAATTTATTGAAAATGAGAATGAAAATGCCGTAAGCCTCATTTTTCAATAAATCCATTTTTTGTACTGTGGGTTTTTCTTCCATTGTTCTCAACATGAAGAGTGTTTCTCTATTCATATTATATATATATATATATTATATATATATATATATATATTATTATATAATATAAATTATATATATATCGACACACTGCACACACATAAAGACTACATTGCTTTGTTATGTGTGTGTGTGTGTGTGTGTTGTGTGCGAGAGAGAGAGAGAGAGAGGAGAGAGAGAGAGAGAGAGAGAGAGCGAGAGAGAGAGAGAGAGGGAGAGAGAGAGAGAGAGAGGAGAGAGAGAAGAGAGAGAGAGAGAGAGTTTTATGTGACCCGTGCAGGTTCATTTACCACGCCTATACTATACTGCATTGTCATATCACTCTCATAGCCTGACTTTTTAAAAGGGTACGTTAGTTTCATTAAAAAAATGTAGATCCTGATTCTTATCTGGGTTAAGAAAAAGACGATACCTCATTCTTAACTGAATAAAACATCACATCAAGACTTTAACATACAAACCCCCATTTTCACTTCTTCCTGAAAAAAAAACAGATAATGAAGTAACATTCAAAATTTCTATCCGAGGGCTTAACCGGCTCTGCGTGCGGATTCCTGGGTGTACTGCGGCGTCGGCCCGCGTCAGAGCTCCCTGATTGGTCCCAATTTTTACCATCCAATAGCTGTCGAGATTTTGTGACCTCGCCCATGTCGTTTGTGTCCAAGCACAGCAAAATCTCCCAGATACTTAGCACCTACACCTACCTAAACACGTACACATATGAACTTTAAAACCACACTATATAAACTAAAAGCATAGGATGGAGAGAGAGAGATTATGTACTATGTTTTTAATTTTCTCTATTAATTCAGTGGTTCCAAGTAGTTCACCGTATATAAAGTTCTAAGTTCCTTATTCGCCATGATGAATAACTTTAAGCTCATTTCCTTCTGACTTTGCACTCTCCTTCTAAGTTTTCGTGTAGATCCACCAAGTATATATACACACTGTATTTTCTATGTAAGCATATTTATGATGTTCCATATTTCTATATCTTCTCTGTCTATATTGTATACATCAAAACACATACATATACGCCTACTTACACACACAATCAAACACACACACACACACATCCACACACCACACACACACACACACCCATATATACATATATATATATAACTATACTACTATCATATATCATGTATATCTACAATAAAATATATATATTATAAATATAGATATATTCATATCTATATGTATTCAATATCTGTTCTACCTATCCCCAAATATCTATACTACCCACAACACACACACATCAACACACACACATATATAATATATATAATAAATAATATATTATATATTATATATATCTATATATCTATAAACACCACACCCCCCACACACACCCACACCACCACACAACACACCACACGACACACACACCCCACCCAACACACATATATATAATGATATATATATATATATATATAATATATATATATATACTATTATATATATATTAATGATTACCTAAAAAGGGAACACCGGCAGCTCTCCGTGGAAGGAACATGGGACCCTACGCCTAACCACGTACAACTCCCGAGCATCACAACATGAAAACTACAATTAAGTATCATGCTGTGCAAAGGCGGCTCAGCATGACCTAACCGTTAAAGAAGAATATTATATAATATATATATATATATCTATATATATATTATATATGATATATATATATATGATAGATACAAATATATAAACAATGCACAATACATTTATAATATGTATCATATAATATGCGTTTGGCCGTACACACTACATACCATGCTACACACCACACACATAATACATTTATATATATATATATATATATTATATAATATAGAATATATTATATATATATAATATATATATGTGTGTGTGGTGTGTGTGTGGTGTGTGTGTGTGTGTGTGTTGGTGTGTGTGTGTGTGTGTTTGTGTGGTGTGGTGTGTGTGTGTGTGTGTGTTGGGATAGTGTGTGTGTGTGTGTGTGTGTGTGTGTGTGTGGTGTGTGTTTGTATTTTTATGCATACATAGGCGTGTGTGTGTTTTATCTGCTTGATGGATGCTAAGCATCCACTCACCATCAGTTCCAATATAAGTCGGAAAACCTTATAAAGATCGAGGAAATTCGATCGTAATAGGCTTCCGGAAGCATTCGAATGGTCGAGCAGTGGTTGTTGCTGTCATTTCGTATTATTTTCGCATACCCAAATGCCCTACCCAATAACGAGGGAATGCCGTGTTATTAAAATCAATTAGTCTAAACATAAAGCAAACAAAATAGTGCTAGCAATTAATCTTTAAGGACACGATACTAAGATATACCTGAGGGGAATCCCAACGTAATACGTTACGTTAAAATATTCATATAACTATTTCTGGACGTCGAGATAAACGCGAAGGCCGAATTTTTATAACCTCTAATGCCAATCCCCCGTACAGTATTCATGAAACCGTGCTCCTAGTGTTTTTTTTTTTTTTCCAATTACAACCAAAGACCATGCTGCGAAAAGAAACCATCGGCCAAAGTTCAACTTCCCTGGGAGATACGAAGAGAGCTGGGCCAAAAGACGACAGCATTTAAACCCATTTTCCTCAGTGAAGTAGGGGCCAGTTTGCACAGAACCTGATCCCAAAACGAAATATACATTGATCCATCGACGCTCAAGAAGATGTAAGAGGGGACTTTTTAAGGGGATTTTCAGAGGGTCCGAGGCTGTAGTGGTGGGGGTTGTTGTGTGCTCGTCCATGAAACTGTTTGGGTTTTAACATGTTGTTTTCGGGGAAGGGGATTTTCGCACTTCGGCTTCTCCTCCTGCGAAAAGTAGGTATTACACGGTGACAGCGGAGTCTCGTAGTACGGGAGGGGAGATAAATCGTTCATTTTGTGTTGAAATTAGTGTCATTGGGGTTTTCCATAACCATGACTTTCAATGCTGCTGTTAGGGGACTATCGCTCCCCATTATGCAATATTTTGTCGTATAATTCTTAGCGAGGAGAAGGTTTTAGTCAGTCCATAGTCTCAAGGGGCAATATGAGAGAAAAAGCCAAGTTAATAATGTTTAAATCTATAGTCTGGATGATAAGTTATGTGAATTTTGTTGAAATTTGGAAATGAGACTCCTAAACTGATTCCAGGTGAAGAATTTTTTTCTCTGATCGCATCTCGTTGTGAATCTTCGTGAACTCTGGCACTCGCTTGGCTCTGTATATGTGGCCTGAATAGGATGGGGATTGGGCTTGACCAAGTATCAGAGAAATTCAGGGTAAATGCAAATGACCAAAGAACTTTTTGTTTTATATTTAATTACCTTGCGATACACAGCCTTGTAATATCCGTGGGACGTTGCTCTGTAAATCCCATTTCAGAGGGTTTGCCTGTCCCCCTAACCCCGCCTGGTATGCCAAATTTCATATGTTCTAACAGGATAGAGCCATGGCATCTTTGAAACTCTTACTGATATTTTTTCTCAAACTGTAAAATCTGGAATGGCAAGCTTGGTGAGTCATCATGTTCTAGTTTCTCTAGCTGTTGGTGGGAATTGCGTCCACTATCTCCCTTTTTTGTTGATTGCCTTTGATATTTTTGCCTTATTAGCCCAATGCTGATGGGTATCAGAACACCTTGTGTTTATAAAAACTCTGGTGATTTACTGGAATGTCCCTTGACACTGGGCAATTGTAGTTCTGCTGCATGTAGGAGGATACTTCCCTGCTCCCCCACAGCTCTGGTTGCATATGCTGTAAACCAATAGACCAAGTGGGGTATGTTCTGACACCTGTACATGTGATCTGTTCAGGTTGGGGTTATAAGGTTTTTCTCCCGCAATCTTGCACGCCCCGCCATGATGAACTGATTTGATTTCAAGGGTACTATTCTTGGGTTCAGCAAAAATTCAGGCAAACCACCTCTGTGCATTTTTTTTTTTTTTTCACCATAAACAAATAGGTTCTAACCAGCAACCTTTATCTACACCAATGAGTGGTCTCCACTTCCCCTGTCGCCCACCCAACCCATAGGATGCAAATCTGCAGATTATTTCTTATCCCTAACAGCTGTCGTATTTGGTATCTATGTTTTCAAGTTTGCCTTAGCTTAGTGAATTCATAACTAAGGAAGATTAACCAGGATTGTCAATTCAATATCTGCCCACGAATAATTTTTTTTTTTGACTGGGTCTTCACAGACATTAATCTTGATATGGTATTCCTGATACTAGGAGAAGGCATGGGAGTATATCAGGTAATTATGGTGAAAATTAAAAAATGAAATAAGAAAACAAAGTAAAGTAACACGCAACAAAAGCGCTGAAAATAGGATAAGAAAGTGTTTATTTTGTCCCGACATCATATGGCTGGCATTGAAGACTAGGCTGTTTTTATTTTTTTTTTGGGGCTAACACCTTTTGGAAAAACATCTGGTGTATCCAACCAATCTTTCAGTAAAACCTGGCCAAATTCACAAGCTAATCAAAAGATCCATGTCATGGCTTCTGGCTATTCCCTAGACCATAGATAGTTTTTTATATATCCCAGGTAACCTACTATCTATGCCCCTTAGCCAGGGGGCTTGACTCCGCTGGACCCATATTGTAGTTTACACCCTAAAGTATACTAAGACCTTTGGATACAAGACCCCCCCCCACCAAAATGGATGAGGTAAAATCTTACTACTCAATAGAAACTAAATTTTTTTTTTGATTTAATTGCAAAATTAATAATCCTTTGTTTTCTACATAGTAATTTGCTCCTGAAAACAGCATACATTTCTCACATTTCATTCATCTACTGTCCTAAATATCGTGTGGTTTTCCATTAACTTTTTTTTTTTTTTTTTTTTTTTTATTTTGATATGTGGGACACTTGACGGGATCGTATATCAAACTGCCGGCTAGTAATATCCACTTCCTCTGCAATAGCCCACTATATGGTTTTAATGATAACCCAGGACTTGGAATGCACGGAAATAAAACTTCTGCCAGCATTTGTCAAGGAATGGAATTTCCTGGCACTGTGCCAAATATTCTGGTACTTGAAAATGTGCATTGTATAAGGTTATTGTAACAAAGAATATATATACATAACTGTAATAAGTATGTTAACGACTATTTATAAATGTTACCTACATAAATTTAAGAAAAGCAGGGGTTGATGATTACGACAACAAATACTACCTTCACAGAGTTTAGTACTACATCAAACTATTTAACAGTTGTAAAATACGATTATAGAGTCAAGAGTGGTATTTACTTCTTGCCATGTCAGCATGAATGACGGACTTAGAAAAATATTGTAGATCCTTTGAAGAAAATTTTGCCTCGTTTTGCATCAGGGTAACCCATCACATACATTTGATAAGCATGAACCTGATGGTTATCCCCTAAGACTGTGCCCTAAGAAATTATAGCATAGTTTGAACAGAAATTGATAAATAAGTATCAATATGATGTTTTGGCTAAGAACTCCCATGACCTTGTTACAGAATCCGCCCTTTGAACCTTCCTGGGTTCCGTTGCCATCAGATATGGGCAGGATTCCCTGAAATAATTACAAAAATTTATAAATACTGGCCAATTTCAATCTGAGGTGAAGTTGCATTTCAAAAAGTAAAAGCAAATGGAAAAAAGACTATTAGTGATGGAAGCTGCATGAAGTACATATTAAAACAAAAAACAATGAAATTAATGAACCTCAATTTAATCAAACATTAATGATGAAGATCAGTGTATGAACCAGACCCGCTGTTTTTCCCTAGCCTATAGGTCTGCCAACAGATACCTCTCTTTATTACCCAACTATCTCCCGAGTTATTTGGTCTGCTCCTGAATGGCCTTCCTGTGATTCACGACTCATTTCCTTTAGCCAGGGATTTTTAATAAATATAATTAATCCAACTGTATCCTTAATGGCCACTGTAGACTTTCATATAAAACTCAGAATGCAAGTTTGGTATTTTTCTCTGTACTTTACATAAAATTTAATGTATCCATAGTCCTCACGCCCACAAGAAAATCATACTCGGTTTCATTTTGCTCAAGGAGCTTGAAGGATTATAAGTGTATGAAAAATCTTGATTGCTTTAGGCAAGTGGCATTCACCATTTGCCAATATTACATTATTATGATTAGTAGAGTTTTTTGGTCAGAAAAAAAGAAAAAGATAAATAGTTGTGTATATATTGAACACATACACTGGGGGAATGTGAAAACCTATGGGCTCTGCATTATTTAAGGGTATTTAAGCTTGGTTTCTCATTTCCTTGGGATTATGAAGCACCATTTTTTTGACCTTCCTAAAGAAGCTCTCGATGTTTTACATACCAGATACTTTGAGTGAGTGCGAGCATGTGCATGCATGTTGGAACCATACAACTTTGCATTTAAACTCGCATTTAACTACCTCTGCCTACGAAGGGGTATATAAGTCCATTTATATGTCTTTTACTCATAGAGGCATCTGCAAGTGCTTAGTAACCAAGGAGTCCGTTTTAGTCCAAGCTAACTATTCTGACCGTTTACCCCTTTTCCCTTAGACTTTTGGTAACATGTCTTTGGTATTATTTCATTGTTCCTTTAATATTAGCAAGATTTTCATAACAATTTTACTATAATAATGAAAACAGAATCAATAAAAATAAATCAGTATTGATATTATTAAATTAGAAAGAAAAAAAACAACATTTTCCCGCCCAATTCCAAGAATTGGGAACATTCAGGGTCAGTCATCTAGAACCCTACGAGTGCCATGTCCTTGCTGGCTGTCACAATGTGGAGGCTATCTGTATGTACTAAACAAAAATTCTGGGGAACGTACATATATCTGTGGTGCATGGGTTAAACTTGAGTATAGAATGAACTGAACATGGAACAAACCTAAAATTCCAATGTTTTACAATTTTGTTTTAATTTTTCTTGGCAGATACGATCAGTACCACAAAGGCGTATATACCTGGGTGGATTGTAAATAGTGTTTTCCCCTTAAAAATTTGCACGTAACACACTGAATGTCTAAAAAGATTTTCATGCAACAATTTGATTTCATTAACAAACTTGCTTTATTCCAACAGATATCAAGGGATTAGAAAAGGACTCAGACAGAGACAGTGGTTACCCTAGCCATGGAATGCCAGTGCTATTCCGGATATGGCCATCAGCAGAGAGGGGCTGTTGCGATGTACCCTCTTAATCCTTTTTACGAATCTTGCCATATACCACCCAGATATTTATGAATTATATGGTACGTGGCTTTAATTATAATTAATGAGGAGATTAAAATCAGTAAATGTTTTCATAAGAAACAGATTCATCTACAATAAAACATTTATTTTTTTACCACAGGCAACAGCTTGGCTTGCAGTAACATGAGGAATACACGTAATAGATTCTTTTTTGAGTTGTTGGGCCGTCATCAGACCATTTATTAGTTTGAGAGACAGATCCGGTAAAACTACACAGATGCCCCAGTGGTGTGTGTTGAGTTTGCTCGGTCGAGAAGGAAAGAAAGAAGTTTGCGTGTACCCAACCCAGGAGAGTAGCAGCCATGTCAGTAGCTCAAACGTGTAAGCGGAGGTAAGGTGTTTGTTTATTCCTGTAGGGCTAGTTGAGATGATTTGTCCCTTTTTCAATTGTTTCCTCTGTTTGACTTTACACGTCAGATTGTAAATTTCTTTTGAGATTTCCCTTTTCATTTGATCGTTTGCTAAGTTTTAATAAAATGGAGGATCATTTTGAAAGTACAACTGTGTAGCCTTGAAAGTAACTAACAAAAAAAAAAAAGCCTGGGTCACAAGGCAATTAAATTCGAATTTAGTTAGAAGCAGGGCTGATTTATTGTTTATTGCTTGTTTTCATTAATATACTCTAAAAGTGTGTGTCCATATTTCCAGGAATTAATTGTAGCTCTTGGACGAGGGTTGGTTATTTCCCATCCGTTTTGAAGATTTGTTTCTTCATCAAGACTGTTCTCAAGTACATGGACAGATTGGTAATGTTACTTAGAGGAAAGCTATGAGTGATCCGATGCTTGAAAATTACCGGTGAGCCTTTTTGTTTTGGGTTTCTAGATATATTTTACTATAAACAAATGGGATTATTAGTTTAAGGGTGAAAACCACAAATTGTACTTAGATATGTGAGTCAGTTTGCCATTTTGCTGTCACCTCAAAATTGCCTTCATATAATGACTGCTGTTTTAACTCCTTGAAGTGTAAGCATTTATGCAGGCAGTGGGATTATATTCCTTTGATAGGGGGGAGGGAAGTAACCAGGGAGAAAAAAAAAAAATAATTTTATTAAATGGAACAAGAAAATATAAGAAAACATTATAAATTTTTAAAGAATTCCTCCTTTTATAAATTTAAAAACATTACCCTATTGCCGACGGGTGGGCATGTACGAAGCATACAATGGCATGGTGGGACTATCTGCCGGGGGCATGTACGTACCTTCCCATGGTGTATTATGGACATCGCCATGATTTTTTTTCTTTGGGTACAATCACGGCAAAATATTATTTTTCTGCCCTGAAAGTGTGATAAGGAGTTCGTTTTTAATACTCATTTTTGCTATGCAAAAAAAAAAGAAAAAAAAAGGAAAGAAAAAGTATTTCAACTACTACTCCATGATGCCGACACACTGGCTTTTATTTTATTCAGATCTATAGATCGAATAATGATCAACTATGGATTTCTGATATAACAAGAAAATATCCTTCAGTCTCAATTTATCATGAGAAAATATGGCAAGTTAGAGACTTGAGAAAATAATGAAAACTGAAATACCAACATATGCTGGTAGTATTACAAAACGAAAAAAAAAAAAACCAGCAATTTGGATGCTGTGTATTTGGCATGAGTGGTCGCGGCATTGCCCGGGCGGACGAATATAATGGCCCCCTGCAGCGAGCCCAGGCACTATGAATACTACCTGTCGGATAAGGGTTAATTTTTCAGATAGATATAATGTACTAATAACTATACTATAAATTAATAATATACTTTTTTTGCAGATTAGTTGAATAAAAATATTTTTCATTGAAAACATGTCAATCACACTTTGCTTGATGAAGCTCACGAAGTACACTAGCAACAGATATCCTCATGGGTTCTTGAAGGCGGTTTCTTCTTAAGCACGAAGTGACCTTGAAGCTAGTTAGTTATGTCTGCCACTTTAGATGCTGGTTAAAATTCCAGCATTACTTTTATTAAAGGCCCCCCTAACTGATGTACCAATGGCAGAACTCATCCTGTCGAAATTTTCTATACACACCCAGAGCCAGAAAGGGATTACTTAGAAGCTGCCATTAGAACTGTCATACAGGTAATTCAGGATTACCATATTAGTGAAATAAAACTTAGAATATATTTTAGTAATGAATTTGCTGGTTAAAAATGGAATTAATATTGGAAATGGAACTTTAGTTTTGGTCATGATGTTATTTTTGATTTTTTACCGATACCCATTTGTGAAAGAAATAGCTGGGGAATGTTTTTGTTTGTTTCCTTCCCTGGGTCAGGAACGAAATTGAAGAACGCATGTCAGCGCATCACGAGAAGGTATGCTCTTGGGCCAGGAATGTTGGCGATCTCAAATGGTTCCTTGTATTCAACAACATCCCTCCGCAATTCTCCAACAAGACTTTTTGAACTTCCCCTCCCAACAACCCAATGGCGCTAATTTGGTTCGTAAGGGTGGTGGGTTATCAACAACAAATATTGCAGAAAACTCACGTAAAACAATTGAATGGTGGTTGTGTTTTGATTTGATCCAGGGTTTGCTAACAAAGGTAAGGATTCCCAAGACAAATTATTAAAGCTTATGTACAAGCTATTGTCAACATCTTGATATTAGATTTCTAACTCTGTTCTTGGTGGTATTATGTATGTTAATTAATATTATTTACAGGTGTAACCAATCCAAGAATTCCGGTGTAGAATCATTGTTGGTCTCTCACCATCAGTAAGGCTTTTCTGCTCAGCCAGCGGCTGGTCGAGGCAGGTCGACGAGATCCAACTGGCCAAATGGTTTCCGCTTATACACAGAGAAAGCCTTTCCAAAACGAGATGCAGGTAAGGGTTACCTTGTATTTTTTAAGTTTATCATAGCTACTTTTAAAAGTTTGCTTTTGATTTTTTCAGAATATGCAGATTTTGATTTTAAAAATTTTATTGTGTCTGCTTTAAAGCAAGAAAGTAAAAATTGTTCTTTTATTACTAAAACCAGAAATGTAACTATTAAAATGTACTGTAAATTGCATCTTTCCTCTTTCTCTTCTCATGACAAATACTTACTACCCCAGAAATATCTCAGATCAAAATCTTGGCCTCGGTAGTGTTTTACAGCGAAGAAATTGGGCCATTGTAATGATCTTGTGCACGTTTTGACACTTCAAATGATCCACCAGGCACCTGAGACACTTATGAGAGCCTTGGGAGCTTGACTAAAAAACCAAAAACTAACTACACAAACTTAGCCTGTCAGACAAGCCCTCACTGGATGCAATGGGTTCAGTGACCTGTATAGGCTTAGTAGCACATGATAATAGATTATTGTAATGTCCCCTCCTCTAAACTACGACTCTAACCCTTCATTCCGTAAATAGCAAGAATAATTTTAACACTTTTAATAGAAGTGATACTTTTTTAGACAAAAGGAAAAGCCTAAAATGGAGTACAAAAAGGGTCCCGATGATAGTGGTGGTTTGTTGTTTTTTATTATTTTCCTTTTTTTTTCAGGTAATATCTGACTGAATTAGGTGCAATTAGGCTGAGTTCCCACTTGACCCCAGCTTGCCAAGATGGTTCCCATTGCTTCTTGGCTTTCTTGCTTTCTTGCGTTTCAACTTGCTCAAATGAAATTTCTGGAAATTCTGTCTATCACTCAATCAACATAACCACCTCTACTGCCATGCTTTCCTCGAGGCTCCCAGGTTTTAGTTATACTAAAAGGTAATGGTGAATTTTTTAGATTGCTTATAATTAGCTTAAAGGATTAAAAAAACATCTACAACCTCCAAAAAGTAAAGGATCCGAAACAACCGTACAATGAATGATGAAATTTCCATAAATAATTGGTCCAAATCTTTTTCTTTTCCCCTTCTTTAATTATAATTCTTTCTCTCTTCAATTTGGTTTTGTACTTGGATAAGGTTTTAATAGTACTCTAGTTTCCTTTATCAAACTAAATCATGGAAAGAGATAGGTAAGGACAAGGAGCAAAAAAAAGAGCAACATAAACTTTTATAAAAAAATATAATACCTTCCTTTTTTTATTAAAAATAAGATAAAAAATACCTTTTGTTAAACCAGCTTACATGATGCTCCAGATAGTAACTGAAATAGGTAGGTGGAGGAAAGTTTTGAAAAATCAAAAAATTGGGTAAGTAAAAACAGAGTAGGGAAACATGTTTTATGCACACCAAGAGTGCAGAGAGGAACTCACAGCAAAAAGCAACAAGCTGAAGTAAATATCGTAATGTCCCACTGTAAATGATGCCAAGCCGTAAGAAGTACACTGTATTAGAAAAGAACCCCATCCGTTCTTTTTCCATTCTTTTTCATCTTTAATCTGATCCATCATTCCCCCCAAGTGTAATCTTTCCATGAGAATTGACTTTTGTTGTGGTTGCAGAAGCATCAGGTCCCCTTAGCCAAATATTATGCCATCAAGGAAATTTCCCAGTGAGGAAGATTTTTTTTTTTTTTTGGGAGAAAAAAAAAAACAACCACAAACAAAAAACAAAACCAACGAAACGACAAACAACAACCGCCACACCAAAAACAAACCCCACCAGAACCCCCCCAAAAAACAAACCCAACCGAACCCGCCAAAAAACGAACCAACCAAGAAAAAACCCTCGCGAATTTTAAATTAAAATTTAAATAAAATATTATTTTTAATTTATTAAATAAATAAAATTTTAAAAAAAAAAATTTTAAATTTAAAAAATAATAAATTTAAATATAAATACCAAATAAATGGCCAAATAATATATGAATTAAGGGTGGTGGAATTTTATATGCCCGTCTGGAGGTTTGTGGTTTCTAATTCTGACAAAATTCTGGTGTGCTAGAGTGCTTCTCCTGAAGCTCCGCCCCTAGGTTGGCTGAAAAGTAAATTGTTAGAGCAAAGCCAGGTAGGGGGGGTGGCGTTCTGGGTCCCCGTGGTGTCCCTTGCGCCTCTTGTGAGTAGGCGTTTTAGGCTTAATGTTGGTTGCCGTACCCACCCCACCACATCACCGTCTCTCTCCACCTGCCGTCAATGCAGCGTCTGTGTTGTTGTTCCTGGTTTCTTTTCCATTTTCCCACTTCTTTTCTACCTTACCCCACTGCTTTGTGTCGCCCTAATTATGGGTGCTAAGAATGGGCGCCAGACGCTGCCCAATGATTATATTTCTGCCCCCCCCCCACATGGAATTTGTTCACGCAACCGCGTAATTTGGCTGCTCCATGTTCTACCCTGCCTTTCAGTCCAACAAAGTGGTAATTTTCAATTTGGGGAAATAAAACCATCTTTTTTCTCCTTTTTTTTTTTTTATTTTTTTTTTTTTTTTTTCTAGGTCTTGTATTTTAGGTGTAATCTCTTTATTTTTTATTATTATTTTCTGTCCCTGATTTTTATTTTCCTGTTTTTTTAAAGTTTTTTTGCAAGATAATTTTATTATTTACATAATCAAAATATTGTTTTTTTAAAAATAGTAATGTTGGTGGCTGGATGACATAAAACAAACAACAAAAACATCTCCGAAATTACAACTTCACACATTTTCATTAAACCAGTAAACGGCCGCTAAACTTCCCACCCACACCCACCCCACGTCCAAACGTCCACACTTCACATCACCACTCTTCAGCATTTTTAAACTCATCTTTTTGGCCTGAAAATATTCATAGTTGTCCCCAAAAATAGAAAAATGGTTGGTAATTACAGGATTACTTATTTTACGTGTGTTATAGAGTATTTATGTGGACAGAGCATTGGACTTTTTCCATTTCATTTACCAAAAGAGCTGTTTGTAAGAAAAGGTGCTATACAAGTCATTTTTTGCATGTACCATTGATTTATTTTTTTTTTTTTTTTTTTTTTTTTTTTTTTTTTTTTTTTTTTTTTTTTTTTTTTGTTTTTTTTTTTTTTTTTTTAATTTTTTTTTTTTTTTTTTTTTTAATCAGCAGGAAAGTATAGAAGTCGGGAAAAGAAGACCAGTTGCAATTATTATTCTTTTTTATCTTTGTATATGCCTAGAGAAAAAAGCTGGCAATTTTATAACGGAGCTGTAAATTGAAAGTTGTATGCGACTAATTCTAAATATATTCAAGTAGAACAATTAATTAATAAAGATTTATTCTTTTATCTTTTTTTTAAACTTAATTCACAATGGCCGTACTGAGAAGAATTTTGGGGGTTTCCATCTGGGCCCTCATAAGGGATCACCCATGTGCTAAGTTCAGATGACCTGCAAAAACTGCACCAACAACATTAAAACAAAATAATATTTTTTTTGTATCATTTGCATCTAAAACATGATTTTTAAAGGTTTTTCCTATGGTCTTCTTGCCACTATTTAAAGTTGCGTGACAAATTATTCATGTTTCAAAAAGGTTTTAAAAGTTAGAGATAAGAAGTGTGCTATCATTGAACCCCAGAGTAACCTCATTATGTACACTACACTAGTCCATTTCACTAAATTGGAGTTTTTACATTCTTGGCACAATATAAAACATGTTTTATCAAATTTGAGAGGGCTAAAAAGAGGACTTCCCTTTCTTACTTTTTTTTTTCCTTTTTTCCTCCTCTTATTTTGCAATCTTATTCTTATCAAAATAATTGATTGTTATGCAGCTTCCACAAAACATACAAGGCTTGTGCTACTACTCTCCTACTCCATGATTTTCAGTACTTACTCTCTCCCTTTTTTTTGTTTTGTCAGACTTTCAAAACGTTACAACTAGTGGTAGTCGCCACTATCAAATCCGAGTATTGATTGAACGATCACATCGAAAGAATGAGTTAGAGGAAGGTTTTAATTAAAAATAATTGTAGCAGAAGAATAGCACAATGTTTTTGGTGTGGTGCCCATCCTTCCCAGGCATAGCAAGGCGAAATATTTCTGTAACTAAATAATCGTCCTTTATATACAAAAGCAAAAAATGCCACTTTAGGGCAATACATGTTCTGTTTCTCCCCTCCCCGTTCTCCATGCTCCTCCCCAGCCTCGGCAATGCTCCAAAAGGGCATGTGACCATGCAAAGGGTAGAGTGCTCCTTATAAGACACAAACATCATTAAAATGGTAATGCCTACATCATAGCAGTCATAAAGTTCATGATGTGAAAGGACTTCAATTTATTTTTGTGCCCAGGAATGAGCTAACATCTGTCAGTTATGATGTGAATGACCCTGTCATCACTGGAAGCCTGACAAGGAGGAGGCTAGGGTTATCAGGAAAATATAAACTAACATTATATATTAGTGTGTGAATTTGTTGAACTGTCGAGAAACTGGCTTTGCTTTGGGGCTTTCGTCAAAGGAAACCCCTGATATTGCTTTTTCCCACTTTTCCCATGGCTGGAAAGCACGCATTATAAAAAAGAAACAGAGAAATCATATGTGCTGGAACAATTTCCTTTTCCTTTCCTATTAAGTTTCTAGAATACCTTCTTAAAAAAAAAGCACATTAAACAAATTTTGTATCTTGGGGATTTTTCCTTTCTCCCCTTATCTCTTTTGAAACCTGTAATCTTTATAATTAACAATTCCTTTTTTATTTTTTTTTTTTTTTTTTTTTTTTTTTTTTTTTTTTTTGTTTTTTTTTTTTCTTTTTTTTTTTTTTTTTTTTTTTTTTTTTTTTTTTTTTGTTTCCATTTTTTTTTTTTTTTTCCCTGATCCAGTAAAACTCAATACTCCCGGTAGATTATGGAGGATGTGCAAAAGTGGTGGCTATTGGACAACTTTTGTCAACTATCCATACCCGAGAGTTCCCCGCGACTAATCAAATCAGTCATCTGAATAACGTTCGGACAAAGCTGAGCTGTCCAGGATCATGTGACCGATTCATCAGCCTCGAAACGTTACCCGTCAACCTGACCTACCCCGTTCAAAAATTATCTCCGTGACACTCCATAACCCACCCCCCATCGGGAATCCGCAGGCTCTTGTTATCAGGGTTCCTCATGGCAGGTAGTATTATAGTAATTGAATCAGTATTGATACACTGTAATTATAAAAGAACAGGTAAAATCAGAATTGCTTTCCAGTAATTGTTTGTAGCTTTTTATGTGTTTATATTTAAAGCCATCAAGAATCGAAGAGCAGTATTGTATGTGCAGAAATATGTAGTGTATCTTTAAAAAGGTGAACTTCTTATTAATTTTGATATATCGATTCTTGTTTTTGCCTTAGTTTGGCAAGTAAGGACAGGTTGATAAGTACTTACATTAAGACCATTTTGTTGTTTCAAAAGTAGTTATTAGACATTTAGATGCAGTCTAAAAGAAAGTCAACATTATCAAATTTTTCTGTTTGATTGAAATGCTCTTTATATTGTTTTTATGGTGGATATCTGTTCATATTTCAGATTGCTCCTCATCTTGAAAGAACTGGCATTACATGACCATCAAAGATAACCATGTTGTTGCAGCTCACCCATCAACTTGTTTAGGAACCACAAAACCAGAGTGGGTCCCTTTACAATGAGTTTATCCTAACCACGACACACTTACATCCGTCCCAGTTTCCATGATATAAAACCGTAAGTACTTTTAAAGTATGAATGATGTTTGATAACAAGTAAACTTACTGGTTCAGTTTTCTACTAAATTATTTGGGTAGATATACCAGTGACACTTTGATAAGTTGGATGAAGTAGTGAATATTCTTACCCTTTTTTTCCTTTTTTTCTGTTTTGGCACTTTAATTCTTGTTTCATAGAATCTTCTTCTTAAAGAGAGGATTATGATTATTGTTTGATACCTTGATTTAAGCTGTCAGTAATGCAGGCAAGCCCAATTTTAGTGTCCCATTAATGGAGTGATGGTTTGCAAAATGTTTTTTTTCAATCCAATCTCTCTTTACTGTGAAGATGGAAATTTTAAGGACCATTTTTGGTTTGATATTCGGTAGTGTTACTTGGTACAAGACAATACATATAGAAATATTTCAAAAGTAATTTTTGTAGAAAGTCCGGCTGTTACTTAAATGCTTGCAGAGAAGTAAGAATAATGTTGATACAGCCATTAATGTCAACCTTTGGTTTTGCTTTGGTTCTTTGGTGGTTTTTTTAGTTTTTGCTATTGTTTTTATTTTTCATGCTGTAAAATGATATAAGTGCAAGAGTCCCATGGCGTTGAAAATGACATTGTAGCACAACAATAAAAATCAGCCATGCATCATGTATTGTTTTCAACTACTTATTTGTTTTCAAAAAAGTGTATGTAATGGATTATCAGCTGTGAGAAAACTGTTCTCAAAGGATCTTGCATCTTTTTGTTCTCAAAGGATCTTGCATCAATTTTTGTTCTCATGATCTTGCTCAATTTTTGTTGCCATCATTGTAATGTCAAACGTAATTGTGTTTTACTGTGTAAGTGTGATTATGTTTTTTTGCTATGTAAAGTCCGGTCAGGTAGTGATTGTTTACAATTTTCTTGTCATAAGTACACAGAGGATATTTTCTATTCAAAGTAACAGTATAACTAGGACAGTCCCACATTTTTATGTTGGAGGTAGAGTGTGATTGTCTGTACTATTTTACGGGCATGAAATTAACTTAACATTTTTTTTTTTCTTAATAGCTGAGTGGCTGATAAAAGTTTCTACACACAAACTACTATGACGTGCAGAACTTTCCCGACAGTGTGAAGCCCGGCGGCAGCTGGAGAGTATTGTTTGCACGTCCTGAATCTAGACAGTAAATAGAGAAGGGGTTTCTAGGTGTCCTAGGTTCTAGAGGGCACTAGGTGAAACATTGAAGTAATTAATAAAGTAGAAACTGTAAATCTCTGGCAGAGTTTTTTATTGGTGGCATATTGTGGAATATGGTCAATAGCTGAACCACTCTTTCTTGAATAGGAAATTTTGCAGAAGATTATGGGGTTGGGAAAAGTTATGACTTAGCATTTTGGGTATAAAACAGAAGCGGTCTTAGTGTCCCCCTTTTTTTATGTTAAATGGAATTGTGAAGTAAGGGTATTCAGTGTGTAGTTCTGATAGTTTTTATAAATGCTTTATTTTTTACATTTTTAAATATTTCATTGTTTGGTTATGGAGTCCTGAACTGTTACATAGGACAAAGAAAATGTTTATAAAGCAGTTATTAATATGGGTTTAGGATTTTGGGCATGTCACAAATAGCCATTACTTTACTTTAGAACATATTTAAAGTACCTCATTTTGAGGAAACTCATTGAAATGGTTTTTGAAATCATCTTATTTTCTATTATACATAATTTGTATGTATGTACAAACCTTCAGACTTCTGTATGAAATTTCTTTGTTGATTTCATTGTCACATTTCTGGTGAGATTTTTTGAACCTTTAGAAAAACAAATGGACAAAAACCAGTCTAAAAGGCCTACTACCATAAAAATATCATTCCCATTGTTGTACTCACTGAAGATTGCCAGAGTTTAATTATAGCACCAGTGGCTACGGCATGTACAGGGTCCACAGATATCTTCATGTAGAAAAAGGAAAAAAAAATCTTTTGGCTTATGTTCAGCAATTAATAAAAGATTTTCTTAATATGGTTAATTTTTATTGACAATTTTAAGGAGACTCCTTGATATTTGATTTTCCCCTGCTATAATGTGTTTTAGCATATTGATGGTTACATGACTTTGCTTCCCTCACTGTTTAAGTGTCTAGATCCAGTCGCAAACACCAAATCACCATTTTAATGAAAACTAAATAAACTCAAAGAAAGGCAAGTACCTGCAAAATCAGAATTTGAAATTAGAAAGTTCTTTTTATTCCTTTCCCTCCCTCCTAAAAAAAAAATTTATAAGGTCGATCGATTACTAACAGACAGTATCCTATGTACATATACTGCATTTGACCATCTTACCCGAGAAATTGCCAGTAGCAAAAATTGTTAAAAAACTAGGCATTTGAGTGTGAATCAATTGATGCGTATTATATCCTTACATATGATGCCTCATCCAGGGACTACAAGTAGTGAAAGTCCCCCTGGTTTAAATTCCAGTCATATGCAGTGAGGGATATTATGCATTGTGCTTAATTTAGTTAGTGCCTCTAGGGAGGTAAGCAAAAATATGCCAAGTCATAAAGGAAATACTATATGTAAGAATTGTAAAAAGGGTTCATTGGAAGCTTAGTGTGTTGGAAATGGTTCGTTCTTTTGATGAGGATTGCAAATGAACCAAGATTCCAGTGGCTTCAGAAAACTTTCAAATTGAAGTGTGAAATTGCAAAGTGCAGCTGTTAAAGCTTTTGGCCTCTTGTAATGATGCTCACTAATGGATATTTTCATTGTATTCTGTCAAGTCTGTGGATAGCGACCCTGGGCTTTGAGTTTTAGGAAATCGTGAATGAAATACACGTCAGAATTGAGAGGGTCTGATAAAACATAAAGTTAATTAGTTTTGACTGTTTTTGGAGTGCAACGCCTTATACTTCAGATAATAAAAATTTAATACATTATAATACAGGAGGCACAAATGAAATGTGTCCCATATATCTGCCCGGCCTTAATAGCGGACCTGTTCTAATGGGTACTTTTTCCCATACAGTTGAACATTGTGTGGTGCAAATGAATGCATAATCAAGTGTGTTTGATAGTAATAAACATGCCTGGCTAGCTGCAGTGTCAGATGATCAAAAACACAATAGCAAAGCATCCACCACGCTATCTTGGCATGCTTTACATGACTGAGTTTTGGGCTAGACTATGTTGAACTTTATAACATATTAGTATGTATATGGATTTATATATCTGTAATATTATATTGAATGTATAAACATTATATAATCTTGATAAATAGACAGACAGACAGACAGAGAGACAACAAGACAGACATACATATAACATATACATCTACATATACATATACATATACATATACATTATACACACATATATAAATTTATATATATATGTATATATATATCATATATATACATATACATATTACATAGACATATACATACTATATATCTCCATATATTATTTATATTTTATTATAATTTATCATATATATACATATACTATACATATACATATAACATTGGTACAATTTACATGTACAGTGTAACATGTACATGTACACAGTACACTTGTACACTGTACCATGTACACATGTGACCTGTACACATGTACACATGTACACATGTACACATGTATACATGTATACATTTAATACATGTAATACATGTATACATGTATACATTTTAATATAATACATATATACATAATCACTATATCCATCAGATCTTATCTGTATATATATATAACATATTCTATTATATGTCTATATATTAATATGTAGATATATATCATATATACATCTATATATAGTAACTTGTTGTATTATCTATATACGTTGTGTTTGTGTGGGTGGTGTGTGGGTTGTGTGTGTGTGTGTGGTGTGTGTGTGTGTGGTGTGTGTGTGGGATAGGATATCATGTATATGTATATGTCTATGTCTCTGTATATGTATACTGTCTACTAAACACACACCTAGTATATATATATATATATATATATATATATATCTATCTATATATATCTATATATATATCCATATATATCTGTATATGATATAACATGTATAATGTATGTGTATAAATGTCTATTTCTACTATATAATATATATATTATATTTATATATATATACACATATACTTATACATATATATATACCCATACACATACACATACACATACACATACCACATACACAGACACATACACATACATGCTATATATAACTATACATTACATAAATCTATATATATATGATAATATATATCATATATATGTTTGTTGTGGTGAGTGTGTGTTGGTGTGTGTGTGTGTGTGTGTGTGTGTGGTGTGGTGTTGTGTGTGTGTGTTGTGTGTGGTGGTTAAGTGGTTAATGGTTTAAAAGCAAAATAAATTGCTTAGACATCTAAGGCATGTAGCACTATAGTTAATGTTAGGGAAGGTGGTTGAGTTAGTGATTAGTTTTGTCTAAGCTGGTCAAAGGGTTAGAGTCGGGTGTGGAAAGGGATTTTAGTTTAGATGGAGGATATGTATGCTTTTGAGGAAAGAGAATAGGTTGTTGAAACAGAAAGTGTGGGATTCTGTAAGGATGTCTGATAGGTTGGGAGGTCGGTGAAGGGAGATAGGTGGGGAAAGCAGAGACATAAGGGAATGTGGGAAGACAAAATGATAATTGGGGATTGGTATTGAGGGATGTGCAAAAAAAGGTCTCTTGAAGGCATACAATAGATGGTTATAAAGGAAAGGATTGACAAGGTCAGGTCTGTGGGAGGGGAAAACTGCGAATATTCCAATGAAGGATAGTTATACTTTAGTGATATGATTGTAGTACGTTTTGGAGATTTTTGGGGGGGAAGCAGCTAGAGGGGGATAAGGACCGAGAGGTCTGAGATGGGAGAGGTGTGGGATTGTGTTCTACTAGGAAGGGTATTAGGAGACAGAGGGTCTGTGGAAGGGGATACTTGTACATAAGGATTCCCGTGTTTTATCAAGGAGGGAGTGGAAGGCTAGAGGGGATGGTGGGGGTTACATAAGGGATTCACGTGTGTATCCAGGAGGGAATCAAGGGATAGAGGGGATTTGGGGGGATGGTTAATGTGGGCGGGGTTGGGGTCGGGGGATGGGCTGTTTGGGGGGGGTTAGGAGGATAGGTGTGGGGGGATATCATTAGGAGGAGGGTGGGTATCAGCAGTTACTTGGAGTGTGAAAGGAGCAGGAGTTTTTAAGATTTGGAGGTTGAGTGTCAGTTTTCATTAAGTAATCTTGAATATTTTTTAATAGTTTCTTCTGAGTAGTTGGTTGGGGAGTTTTGGGGATAAAGGATTTCTTGTGAGGGGGGGAAGAGATGATTGGTGTCTCAAGCGTAGGGTCAAAGGAAGGTGAGGTGTTTGTTGTGGTGGGAAGAGGGGGTGGAACGTTTTTTCTGTCTGTTACGGTAGTGCGAGGAGGGAGAGGGAAGGTGTTGGGGTTGTAGTGGTGATTGGAGTATCAGTAGTAAGATTGGAGTGTCGGGTTTAGGATGGCAAAAGAGAAGGTAGGAGGTAGAAGAGGGGAGTTAGATGTAGGGGGGGGGGGTTAGGAGAATTGGTAGAATGAGCAGTATTACTGGAGTAAGGAGTAAGAGAGAAACCACGTCGACGTGCTTCCTGTCTGGCTTCACGTAGTTTTGAGTCCAAGTTTGAATCTGAGAGTTGCTACCTCAGACTCAAACTTGTAGGTGGGGACAGCCCCTATAAAGTACATTATGGGGGCCACCCCCAGTTGGCACATGTGCGTGATTGTGCAGAGCAAATTAGATCGGGTATGGCCAAAGGGTTGGGGACATAGTGGGCATCTGGCTGTGGAACGGCAAAGTTTGGCTGGGTTTCCCGGACACCAACAATTTTGGCACTGACGTGGAGGAGGTTGGTATGGACGAACAGGGAGGGATTCCCTATTTAAAGTTAAAAAAAGGGAAGGAAT
>NW_023657818.1:0-10000 GCF_015228065.2 Penaeus monodon
CTGACATGCATAGCTAGACTAGCTACCTCGGCAGTTCAGAATTTCTGACCCAGAGAAGATTCGCTTGCTATTAAGCCTGCAAATATTTTCTCACGTCACTGTTCATTAATGCATACATTCTGTCACATGTAATTAAATGTTGAATTCAGTGTGGTAGTTGAAATAATTTTGTATTAATAGCATTGTTAATTTATCTCAGTATTGTTATACTGAATGTTAATCTTCGTTTGTGATACATTTTCTGTGTGAGTTCACTCACACACACACACACACTTACTCATCCATGCAGAACAAAAGACACTGAAATCTTTTCATTAATAGGGTATGTTGCTGTCGTAGTTGTTCGCGTAAAGATTTGTGATGTATCTCTTTTGCAGGCAATTTTGTCAGTCATGACGAGTGACTCGCACAAGTACAATTTCTTATTTTACATAAATTTCTTCCATGTATGACGACAACTGGTTCAAGTTTTGTTTCCCTTATCTACTCTCATATCTCTCAGAGACAGTTGGTAGTTCAAGCGAAGTACATGCGGATCGCTACTAGCGTCTCCCTCTTCTATTTTTCTTCTTTATTTTGGAAAGTAAAACCCAAAAGCAAAAAAAAAAAAAGAAAAAAAGGACAAAAATAAAGTAAAAACGAACATTAAAACTGCAAATTTATAATAATAACTGGCTAGTGGCACTTACACCGCCTCTTCTCAGTTGCCCTTTTGGGCCCCTTATGTGTATATATAGCAGTCGGACCGACGTTATTCGACACGGCACCGAAGGAGGACCCTGCTGCAGAAACGGTCACCTTAGGATGCTCTGGGAAGGATGTTACTGGAAGATCACCAGAAGTTGCAGACAAGGATTGTTTGTCAGAGTAGGTATTAAGCCGCCCCATAATGTAGTGGAAGGGCGCCGCCTGCCAGAATGTCCAGCAAAGGACCAGGAACTCGCCAGCACAGGTACCAGTCGCCACAGGATGCTGGGGAAGGGTGCCGCCTGCCTGGACGCCCGCAGATCCAGTCAGGCTCCAGGAGCTCGTCAACACAGGTATCAGCCACCCTGAGATGCTGAAGAGAACACCACCTGCCTGGACACCCATAGATCCAGATGAAGATTATGAGGACGTGTGGGCGAGCTTGCAGCCGAGAAGGACCTGGACGTGTGGAAAGGACGCCACTGAGTTAGACCTGGACGAGGAGTACGAGAAACTCGAAGGGCGAATCCGAAGTCAAAGAGGAGGACCTGTACGAGACCTTCGAGGACGTGTGGACGTCGAGGACGGATAGATTATACCAAGGACCAGGAAGAAGAGGACGACAGGGACAAACAGCCCTGAAGATGTACCAAGGACAACGCACGCAAGAACGAGATGACCAGCAAAGCAGGACCAGCCAAACTTGGGTCACACTTAAGGCCAATCGAAGGTGCCTCGAGGGCGAGGCGTTCGTAGGTGGCCGAGCAATATGGAGGGTCATTAACAGACGGAACCGGTGACCTCACCTCACTCCCCCTACATTTCCTGCAGCTGCCCCATACTTCCTGCAGCTGATACCCAACGCCACGCATCCGGTGGAAGCCCGGTTGGTGCCCAGCGGTCACCGAGCGCAGATCACCACACACACCACCAGTCTCCCGGCTGGACTGGATACGCGACTCTGCGCTCGGCGCTTACCCAAGACATCGTCTCGTGTGTTCCCTTCACCTTTGTAGAATTCTTCATTAATAAAAAGTCAGCCGTTATAACGATTATGACTACCCCTGCTAGCCATTGTACTAGGGTTCATAGACTCTTACACACACACACACACATACTTGCACATACACATATATATGTACATGTATGTATATATATGTGTGTGTGTGTGTGTGTAAAGTATATAAATACACACAAACATAATCACACACACACACACATATATCAATCTATATGTTATACATATTGTATATATATATTCATATACATATATGTGTGTATATGTGTATATATATATATATATATATATATATATAATATATATATATATTATTATATATATAATATATATATATATATATATGTATATATATATGTATATATATATGTATATATATATATGTATATATATATGTATATATATGTTTTATATATAGTATACATGTATCTATATATTGTATATATATATGTATATGTATATTGTATATATATATATGTATGTGTATATATGATATTATATATATATATATATATATATATATATATATATATATATATGTATATATATGTATATATATGTATGTATTTACATTATAGTAGAGAATGGTTGGGCATCTACTATTTTGGACTGGTATCTTAACTCTTTGGGGAGTGTTTGTTGTGGGTGTGAGTGCCCCACAGGTATGGCTGGGTGCTGGAGGTGAAGTCGGAGACCGGGCAGTTCTTGTGTTCTGCTGGAGGATCGTGGAATGCTGATCTCGGTTCGTTGTTGTGTTATTGTTGTTTGAGATTTGCGTAGATCTGGCTTCGCCCGGGCCTTCATACATGTGGCCCGGCCTGTGTCAGCTATTTATGGCTGTCTCATTTTGTCCTCTGACACTCTATGCTTACGGTGGTGGTGGGATTGCCACCAGACGCTCCTGCTGCCATGATGTAAGCATGCAGCATAATCTCATTACCAGTCTGGCTGCTATTGTGGGCGGTCCTTCTCTCAGTAATTGTGTGTGCTCGCAATTCTCTAAGTAATGTGCCAACGTGGCGTTCGGCTCGCTACAGTGCATGCAACACCTGTCTTCATGGTCAGTTGTCTTTATGATTTGCCATGCGCAGTGGTAACCTCTACTGATTGCTTCAGAGAGTGCCAGTGTCTCATAGCCTGTGGTGTCTGACTACCATCTGGCCAAGGGGGAGGATCTCGTTTTCTCTGTATGATGTTGCAGGAGGAAGGCACGAGATGTGGCATTACACTTCTACCTTAAGATTTTTCGACTCGGGTTTTTTGGTCATGGGATTTGGGGGCATACCCCTGCCAATGCCAGCTAGTCTGTCAGCAAGCTCATTCCCTCTTGATGCCTATGTGGCTAAAGACCCAGTTTATGATTATTATTCTACCCTGAGCAAGAATCATGTGTGCTATTGTGAGGACAGTGGTCAGAAGGTAGATATTGTCTTTGGGTGAGCTTTGATGTAGACAGTCAATGGTTGACTGAAGTTTGTATGTATGACCACATATCCTTCCCTCATGGACGTGTGGGCTAGGGCTCCTATGATCGCAACTGCCTCTACCTGTAGCGAGGAGGCATTGTATGTTACCCTCAAGGATTTCGTGGCATCCCTTGCTGCAAAGCCGGTGCCTGCAGTGTGGTTTAAGGATCGACTGATCCATCCATGAAGTTCTACTAACCAGAGGAGTGATGGCTGCAATAACCCTCTTAGCTTCCGCCTTTAGGCTAAGCATGGGGTACTGATTCTTTCTCCTTGACAAGCTCATAACAGAGAACTCGATAAGGTTGTACCCACGGCGGGGCTTCAACACCCTGGCTGTGTGAGACAGCCAGGAGTTGTTTAAATAGCCTGTGGTCTTGTTCTAGGCGTCTGAGTATTTTTTGAACTTAGATGGCCTTTGAAAAGAACTGAGCTACCATTATATCAATTTGTGATTCCAAGGGGAGAAGGTTTGCCTCACTGAGCAGGTTGAGGGCCTTTGTCCACCTTGGGGCACCCAGAATGATCCTGGCAGCTTCATTTTGAACTGTCTCCAATTTTTCACTCAATTTTGGCTTTGCGGCAATCAGAGAGACAGATGCATAGTCCACAACGGGACGAATGGCATGTACATAGAATGATCTTAGTACTTTATGTCTAGCTCTTATGTGTCTCCCAGATATTGCTCTCATATGCTCTCATGACAGACAGTCTTGATTTGGTTCGGTCAACAGGACCGGTCCGGTCAATCATTACCCCAAGGTATTTGAAGACCTGGACCCATTCTAAGTCCATTCCCTGGATTCTCAGACTTGTGCCTTGAACATTTAGTCTCAGAACCATGGCTTTGGATTTGGCTGCAGAGACCTTTAGCACTACTCAGATACAAGGTTCACACAACGCTGGGCTTTACTTAAGCAGTGTGCTCCAGTGGAGATGATTGCAACATCGTCTGCATAGATGATCTTGCACCCCACTGGGTGTATGTTGAGATGCAGGACATTAGGGTGTTGAAAAGGACTGGAACACCTTAGGGTGGGGTCCTCAGTCCATTTCTAGTGGCATGTGCTGCAATAGGTGACCTTGGAATCTGACTTTGGCTGTTCTGTACCTGAAATAGTCACCTATCCAAACCAAGAGCTTTCCTCTGATTCTCTTCTGGATCTCTCCTGAATAGCAAGAGGACTTGCTAATTCAAAAGCCTTCGCCAGGTCTAGGATTATACCACAGAAGTGACAGTGCTAATTGTGCTTAAGAGCATGGCTATGCTGTGTGCTGTGCTCATGCCCCTTTGAATCCATGGAGGTGTTCATGTTGGGTCCCATTTTCCACTGGAGTTCGGTTTTAGTACCATTCTCTCTGCCGTCTTGCCTCAGACAGCTGAGGAGAGAGATCGGGAGGTACTTCCGTGGCTCCTATGGTTTTGGGATGGGAACTATAATAGCCCTCTTCCAGCTCTAGGTTAGAGTGAAAGTTTCCCAGGACTTGTGAGTTGCAGGAATGCAGCTCACCTGCCAGTCCTAGTTGGGAACTGATGGGGTATGGATCCCATCAGAACTTGGGGCTGTGCAAGAACTGTTTTTGTAAGCTTGTCTTGGTTCCCTCAGAGATTTGAATATTATAGATTATATGCCGCATCAACGGCTAAGGTCAAGGCGAATGCCTTGTTAAATGGAAACATTAAATATTTAAAACTTAAAAAATCTATCATAAATATCTTACAAATAACAATAAATATATTAGAAATCAAAGCATAAATATTGTGCTCTAAGTGTATAAAATTTTGCATAAACATTAGCATGATTAGATTTTTATTGAAATTATTAGTCTCCTAAGGAAACTAATAAGACCCTCTATATCACAATACTCCCCAAATACATTTTTCAGTGTATATGGGGGAGACAAGTACATACGTCTTTGGCCTGAGAATGTTGCACATCCCTCCGACCGTTAATGGCTCTTGGCATCCCCACAAAGTGCTTTTACCCATCATCGCCCATGAGTCAGTCTTGTGTGCCCGATTCTTAGGCTTGTTTATGCAACTTCCACTTTTCGTTGGGATGGTGCTAGTCACCCAACTCCCAAAGTCTCTCTAATCTCTCGCAGTTTTTTCTGGAGGTATGCCCCATGTGTTCCTTCCATTTATCACGAAGACAACTCCTGATGCTGGGTTTTAGGTCGGTGTGTGGGAGATGGAAACGAGTCAGTAAGCTGCCTTGGCTTACTGATCAGCTCGCTCATTCCACTGATACCAACAAGCGCTGCACCCAACACAGAGTTACCTTTTTAGTGTTGACATCAGTGCAAGCCAATCTTGAACCTTCCTTACTACTGGATGTGATGAGTTTAAGCTCTTGATTGCTTGGAAAATACTACGAGAGTCGGAATATATCACAATAGAATGGTTCATAAGATCTCTAGTCATCTTAACTGCTGCAAGGATGGCATGTAACTCGATTAGTCCCAAGGGGGGAATTGGGGGATTCCAACAGCCAGAACCTTAGTGAGACTTAAATTAAGATCTTCCACTAGATTCCTCATTCTCCTACCATAGGATCGGCTATCCTCAAGGGGTTGAAACGAATCTGGATGTAGGAGATCCCGAATCCTTTGTAGTCTTGTGTAGTAATCAGGTTCATGTATCCTGGTGTAATGAAAGGGGTGTTCCCCCACTCTCAGCATACGGACTCCACAGGTGAAGACCTGAAGCCCCAGTACAGATTCTGAAGCTTCATTGTGAACTGAGTCCAACATCCGGTGGGAGTGCAGATGAATAAGCCTCACATTCATAATCAAGCTTACTACGATAAGCGTTTGTAAAGCCGTAGAAGCGTTGTGCAGTCTGCACTCAAAGATAGATTGAAAGAATCCGCAAAATAATAAGCGATTTTGTAGCCTTCACTTTTAACGTTGATGTGAGGCACCCATGTAAGCCTTGAGTCAAAATTAGCACCCAGTACTTCACCTCTTGGACAATTGCAGTGGTTTACTCCTAAATAAGGGCAGATGGAATTTACCTTGTTTGTGGAAATGTATAGCCATGGTCTTACTTGGGGAAAATTGTATATTGCCCCCTTACACCTGATTTTTGCAGCCTGCATGTTCCTTGCACATCCTGTAAGCTTCCTCCTCAGCAGTACAGTGTAAAGTCATCACAGATTACTGAGACAGCACTTGGAACAACCCTTTACAATGTATTTATAGTAATGGCAAACAGGGTCACACTTCTTCCAGGTTAGAGAAACTGTTTCCCACCCAAACTCCAACTTCCTGTTAGCAAGGAAGCTTTTGTATGAAGGTAGGCAATGCTCCTCTTAAACCAATGTCACACAGCTTCAAGAGTACGCCATGCTTCCAAGTGGTATCATAAGCCTTTTCTAGGTCAAAGAAGACTGCTAACTGTGCAGTCGCTGTGCGAAGGATTCTGTATAGCAGTTTTCATCCTTACAGTGCATCTGTGGTCGATCTCAATCTTCTAAACCCATATTGATATGTGGTCAGCACGTTTTCCTTTTCTAGCAGCCATGTCAACCTGAAATTTATCATTTTTCTCCATCAACTTGCAGATGCAGCTGATGAAGAAATTGATCTGTAATTTCCTGGTGTGGAAGCATTCTTGCCCGGTTTAGGGACAGGAATAATTATAGCCTCTTTCAATGTGGATGCCACTGTACCCTCCCTATAGATCCCATTGAACAGGTCCAACAGTGAACTTCTGGGAGCTCTCCGGTAAGTGAGATATCATTTGGTATGGAATATCGTCACTTCCTGGGGCAGTCTTACGGCAGAGCTGCAAAGCAGAGTCCATCTCCTTGCGCAAAAATGGCAAGTTGTAGGGAAGTTCTGCTGCAGTCCTACTGAAGAACAACTCTGGGTGTTGTTCCTGTTCAGCCGAAGAGTGGAGAAGCGATCAGTGTAAGATATTCCAGAGGAGATCTCTGCTATGGATTTAGCTAGCTCATTAACAACATCTTTTTCGTCTGTGATGATTATGCCATCTATCTTCAAAGCAGGTGGTGTCAATGATGTGGTCTTTCCAGCAATCTTACACACCTTGTCCTATACTCATGCTAGAGGGGGTCCCAGAGTTAATCGAGGAGACATACTGTCTCCATGATGTCCGTCTGGCCTCCTTTAGCACTCGCCTGGCCTTGGCTTGGGTCTTTTTGTAATGGATTAAGGTTACATTGCTGGGGCGTCGTTTCAACTGCCTTAATGCAGCTTTCCTTGCTCTAACAGCTTGTTGGCATTGATCAGACCACCATGGTACCGGAGGTCGACTGTAATGTCCACTACTTTTGGGAATGATGCTTCTGCTGCAAGGTGAATTCATGATGTGAAGTGATTACAGTATCTTGAACACACTGGAAATCATTCACAGATCCTTGAAATACTGCAGTTGATCTAAAAAGATTCCAGTCCGCATGTTCAAGTCGCCATCTCTGCACTCCATTGGCTGGAATACCATTCACCTCCTCCAAAAGTATTGGAAAGTGGTCGCTTCCATGTAAGTCTTCCATGACCTGCCAAGTGAAATTCATCTGTGAATCAGGTGAGCCAATTGACAATTGGAAATGTGTGGGAGTGTCACTATTCAGTAAAACTGCATCTACTCTTAAGAACAAGGACTCCAAGGCCCTTCCTCGAGGGTTGCACAGTGTCTCCCCAGAGGTGATGCCAGCCATTGAAATCTCCCAAGATTAGAAATGGATGTGGCAACTGCCCAAGTAGATCTTCCAAATCATCATGTTGAGATTATGTGGAGGAAGGTAGATAGATGCAACAGTGTAAGGTCGTGGCAAGCCTATTTTCACAGCCTTCACCTGCAGTGTTGTCTGCATGGCCTGGAAGGGAATATCCTGACATACCAGTGCTGCTACTCCTCCATGAGGTCCATTATCAAAAGTCCCATAATGGGCTTGAATTTGGAATCCTCTCAGGGAAATTGGATGATTTTCCCTGGTCATAATCTCTTGTAAGCATACACAAACTGAGTTACATGAAGCTATCAGATGCTACAGTTCTTCCTATTCTGCATGAATTCCCTGACAGTTCCATTGGATTAGGGTATCCAGTTCTCCAAACTACTTCTTCATAAGGTGTTTGGCAGCACCTGTGGTCAAGGTTTGCCCCTCACCTTTAGGCTGTCCCTCACCTTTAGGCTGTCCCTTTCCAGGATCTTGGGAGAATCTTTTGAGGGGTTGTTTACCCGTGGAACTAGTTTCCACAGGCTTCCTTTTGACAGGCTCAGGTTTTGTTTGCCTGGGCAAAGGACGGACCTGAGCCTTTGCTTCAGGGGCATTCTGCCTAGCAGCGGAGGCCCCTGTGGATGTAGTGGCAGCTGGAGCTGTCACCGTTGACACCTCTGAAACCCTGCTTGACGGCTCCAAAGACCCCACTTTGAAATGAGTCTTTTGAACAGGCCCAGGATTCCCTTGCCTAGGTAAGGAGTGTACCTGAACCTTGCTTCAGGGCATTCTGCCTAGCTGCGGAGGTCCCTGTGGATGTGGTGGCAGCTGGGAGCTGTCACCATTGAGGCCTCTGGAGCCTTACCTTATGGCTCCAAAGACCTTACTTTGGGAGGAGGAGTCTCCTCAATAGACCCTTCACTCCTACTCCATTTCTGGTGGAATTCACCAGAGGCAGTTTCAGTAATTGGGGACTGAGGTTTAAAGGAAGTGGCAGAGTGTGCAGTGTAAGATGCACCAGAGGGCAAGGGTTGGTGGGAAGGAGGATGGGTTACAACCGAAGCAAAGGCTTTACCTGGCTGTGCAAACAGCACACGGGCACATTGCTTTGCCTCTGGAATACTAACTTTCTCTTTGCTCCTTATTACCAATACTTCTTTTTCAAATTTGTACGTTTTACATTGCTTTGAAGAAGCTTCATGGGCTTCTTTGCAGTGGTAACAGCATATTGGACCTGGACAGTTGTCATCTCCTTGATGACCTGTTGTACCACACTTTACACATACTCTTGGTTGTCTATTTTCCTTAAAACGGCAAGAGTTGGCTCCATGCCCATAACCCTGGCAGTGGAAGCACCGCATATGGTTAGGCACATATGGCTTTACCTTGAGGTGGTACCATGTCAACTTAACCGATTCTGGGAGGACTATCATGTTAAAAGTTAGAAGGAGAGCTGATGTCGACTGTTCCAAACCATCAACTTTCTTCTTAAAATGTTTACTGCCACTACATTAAAATTCTCTAGTTCCTCTAACAGTTTCTCCTCAGAATACCTCGGGAAAAGACAATTCCCTTACACTGATTGAGGGTTTTGTGAGGAGAACATGAAATTTGAGCCCCAAGGATGTCACATATCGCACGCAGATGGTCACTCTCATCTGGTGACGAAACCTCAACTATCAGGCTACCATCTCGCTGTGGGATGATGCGGGGATCACGTTGACATACCTCAACTATTTTCCAATGTCCTTCAAAAATATCAAGATCCATGATTGATAGGCTACACCATCAATGGTCTTCACTACTAGGTGCTTACTATATGAAATACTCTCATATTTACCAGGTAAGATTTCCTTAGTGGATTGAGGAGGACATTTCCCCTTCTTACCTGGTTTGGCAGCCCGGGAACCATTACGATTCCCATTCTTGACCTGTGGAAGCTGGAAAGGTTCCAAAGTGACAACATGTGATGTTCCAGAGGGAATGGTCGGGGGATTGCGTAGGTCATCAGGGAGAGAGCTAGATCTTTGTAAATTTGTAGTACTCATACAGATTAGAATTCTTCATTTCCTCACCTCCAACCCACCATGGAGTCCAATGAGGGGAAGCTATAGTTAGGGCTCAAAATCTCCCAACAGCCA
>NW_023657818.1:17500-26251 GCF_015228065.2 Penaeus monodon
AGAGGCAAAGCAATGTGCCCGTGTGCTGTTTGCACAGCCAGGTAAAGCCTTTGCTTCGGTTGTAACCCATCCTCCTTCCCACCAACCCTTGCCCTCTGGTGCATCTTACACTGCACACTCTGCCACTTCCTTTAAACCTCAGTCCCCATTACTGAAACTGCTCTGGTGAATTCCACCAGAAATGGAGTAGGAGTGAAGGGTCTATTGAGGAGACTCCTCCTCCCAAAGTAAGGTCTTTGGAGCCATAAGGTAAGGCTCCAGAGGCCTCAATGGTGACAGCTCCAGCTGCCACCACATCCACAGGGACCTCCGCAGCTAGGCAGAATGCCCCTGAAGCAAAGGTTCAGGTACACTCCTTACCTAGGCAAGGGAATCCTGGGCCTGTTCAAAAGACTCATTTCAAAGTGGGGTCTTTGGAGCCGTCAAGCAGGGTTTCAGAGGTGTCAACGGTGACAGCTCCAGCTGCCACTACATCCACAGGGGCCTCCGCTGCTAGGCAGAATGCCCCTGAAGCAAAGGCTCAGGTCCGTCCTTTGCCCAGGCAAACAAAACCTGAGCCTGTCAAAAGGAAGCCTGTGGAAACTAGTTCCACGGGTAAACAACCCCTCAAAAGATTCTCCCAAGATCCTGGAAAGGGACAGCCTAAAGGTGAGGGACAGCCTAAAGGTGAGGGGCAAACCTTGACCACAGGTGCTGCCAAACACCTTATGAAGAAGTAGTTTGGAGAACTGGATACCCTAATCCAATGGAACTGTCAGGGAATTCATGCAGAATAGAGAACTGTAGCATCTGATAGCTTCATGTAACCCAGTTTGTGTATGCTTACAAGAGATTATGACCAGGGAAAATCATCCAATTTCCCTGAGAGGATTCCAAATTCAAGCCCATTATGGGACTTTTGATAATGGACCTCATGGAGGAGTAGCAGCACTGGTATGTCAGGATATTCCCTTCCAGGCCATGCAGACAACACTGCAGGTGAAGGCTGTGAAAATAGGCTTGCCACGACCTTACACTGTTGCATCTATCTACCTTCCTCCACATAATCTCAACATGATGATTTGGAAGATCTACTTGGGCAGTTGCCACATCCATTTCTAATCTTGGGAGATTTCAATGGCTGGCATCACCTCTGGGGAGACACTGTGCAACCCTCGAGGAAGGGCCTTGGAGTCCTTGTTCTTAAGAGTAGATGCAGTTTCACTGAATAGTGACACTCCCACACATTTACGAATTCAAACTGGGACATTCTCCAATACAGACCTGTCGTTGGTTCACCTGATTCACAGATGAATTTCACTCGGCAGGTCATGGAAGTGACCACTTTCCAATACTTTTGCAGGAGGTGAATGGTATTCCAGTCCATGGAGTGCAGAGATGGCGACTTGAACATGCGGACTGGAATCTTTTTAGATCAACTGCAGTATTCCAAGGATAAGTGAATGATTTCCAATGTGTTTCAAGAATACTGTAATCACTTCACATCATGATTCACCTTGCAGCAGAAGCATCCATTCCCAAAGTAGTGGACATTACAGTCGACCTCCGGTACCATGGTGGTCTGATGAATGCCAACAAGCTGTTAGAGCAAGGAAAGCTGCATTAAGGCAGTTGAAACGACGCCCCAGCAATGTAACCTTAATCCATTACAAAAAGACCCAAGCCAAGGCCAGGCGAGTGCTAAAGGAGGCCAGACGGACATCATGGAGACAGCATGTCTCCTCGATTAACTCTGGGACCCCCTTAGCATGAGTATAGGACAAGGTGTGTAAGATTGCTGGAAAGACCACATCATTGACACCACCTGCTTTGAAGATAGATGGCATAATCATCACAGACGAAAAAGATGTTGTTAATGAGCTAGCTAAATCCATAGCAGAGATCTCCTCTGGAATATCTTACACTGATCGCTTCTCCACTCTTCGGGCTGAACAGGAACAACACCCAGAGTTGTTCTTCAGTAGGACTGCAGCAGAACTTCCCTACAACTTGCCATTTTTGCGCAAGGAGATGGACTCTGCTTTGCAGCTCTGCCGTAAGACTGCCCCAGGAAGTGACGATATTCCATACCAAATGATATCTCACTTACCGGAGAGCTCCCAGAAGTTCCTGTTGGACCTGTTCAATAGGATCTATAGGGAGGGTACAGTGCCATCCACATGGAAAGAGGCTATAATTATTCCTGTCCCTAAACCTGGCAAGGATGCTTCCACACCAGGAAATTACAGATCAATTTCTCTCATCAGCTGCATCTGCAAGTTGATGGAGAAAATGATAAATTTCAGGTTGACATGGCTGCTAGAAAAGGAAAACGTGCTGACCCCATATCAATATGGGTTTAGAAGATTGAGATCGACCACAGATGCACTTGTAAGGATGAAAACTGCTATACAGAATTCCTTCGCACAGCGACTGCACATGTTAGCAGTCTTCTTTGACCTAGAAAAGGCTTATGATACCACTTGGAAGCATGGCGTACTCTTGAAGCTGTGTGACATTGGTTTAAGAGGAGCATTGCCTACCTTCATACAAAGCTTCCTTGCTAACAGGAAGTTTGGAGTTTGGGTGGGAAACAGTTTCTCTAACCTGGAAGAAGTGTGACCCTGTTTGCCATTACTATAAATTACATTGTAAAGGTTGTTCCAAGTGCTGTCTCATGTAATCTGTTGATGACTTACACTGTACTGCTGAGGAGGAAGCTTACAGGATGTGCAGGACACATGCAGGCTGCAATAAATCAGGTTGTACAGGGGGCAATATATCAATTTTCCCCAAGTAAGACCATGGCTATACATTTCCACAAACAAGGTAAATTCCATCCTTCCCTCTATTTAGGAGTAAACCCACTGCAATTTGTCCAAGAGGTGAAGTACTCGGGTCTAATTTTTGACTCAAGGCTTACATGGGTGCCTCACTCAACAGTTAAAGTGAAGGCTACAAATCGCTTATTATTTTGCGGATTCTTTCACATCTATCTTTGAGTGCAGACTGCACAACGCTTCTACGGCTTTACAAACGCTTATTCGTAGTAAGCTTGATTATGAATGTGAGCTTATTCATCTGCACTCCCCGATGTTGGACTCAGTTCACAATGAAGCTCTCAGAATCTGTACTGGGGCTTTCAGGTCTTCACCTGTGGAGTCCCTGTATGCTGAGAGTGGGGAACACTCTTTCATTACACCAGGCTACATGAACCTGATTTACTACACAAGACTACAAGGATTCTGGGATCTCTACATCCAGATTCGTTTCAACCCCCTTGAGGATAGCCGATCCTATGGTAGGAGAATGAGGAATCTAGTGGAAGATCTTATTTAAGTCTCACTAAGGTTCTGGCTGTTGGAATCCCCAATTCCCCCTTGGACTAATCGAGTTACATGCCATCCTTGCAGCAGTTAAGATGACTAGAGATCTATGAACCATTTATTGGTGATATATTCCGACTCTCGTAGTTTTTCCAAGCAATCAGAGCTTAACTCATCACATCCAGTAGTAAGGAAGGTTCAAGATTGGCTTGCACTGATGTCAACACATAAAAGGTAACTCTGTGTTGGGTGCCAGCGCTTGTTGGTATCAGTGGGAATGAGCGAGTCTGATCAGTAAGCCAAGGCAGCTTACTGCTCGTTTTCCTCTCCCACACACCGACCTAAACCCAGCATCAGGAGTTGTCTTCGTGATAAATGGAAGGAACAATGGAGGCATACCTCCAGAAAACAACTGCGAGAGATTAGAGATGACTTTGGGAGTTGGGTGACTAGCATCCATCCCAACCGAAAAGTGGAAGTTGCATAAACAAGACTGAAGAATCGGGCACACAAGACTGACTCATGGGCCCGATGATGGGTAAAAGCACTTTGTGGGGATGCCAAGAGCCATTAACGGTCGAGGATGTGCAACATTCTCAGGCCAAAGACGTATGTACTTGTCTCCCCCATATACACTGAAAAATGTATTTGGGGAGTATTGTGATATAGAGGTCTTATTAGTTTCCTTAGGGAGACTAATAATTTCAATAAAATCTAATCATGCATAATGTTTATGCAATAATTTTATACACTTAGAGCACAATATTTATGCTTTGATTTCTAATATATTTATTGTTATTTGTAAGATATTTATTGATAGATTTTTTAAGTTTTAAATATTTTAATGTTTCCATTTAACAAGGCATTCGCCTGACCTTAGCCGTTGATGCGGCATATAATCTTAAATATTCAAATCTCTGAGGGAACCAAGACAAGCTTACAAAAACAGTTTCTTGCACAGCCCCAAGTTCTGATGGGATCTCATACCCCATCATTTCCCAACTAGGACTGCAGGTGAGCTTGCATTCCTGCAACTCACAAGTCCTGGGAAACTTTCACTCTAACCTAGAGCTGGAAGAGGGCTATTATAGTTCCCATCCCAAAACCATAGGAGCCACGGAAGTACCTCCCGATCTCTCTCCTCAGCTGTCTGGGCAAGACGGCAGAGAGAATGGTACTAAACCGACTCCAGTGGAAAATGGGACCCAACATGAACACCTCCATGGATTCACAAGGGGCATGAGCACAGCACACAGCATAGCCATGCTCTTAAGCACAATTAGCACTGTCACTTCTGTGGTATTAATCCTAGACCTGGCGAAGGCTTTTGAATTAGCAAGTCCTCTTGCTATTCAGGAGAGATCCAGATGAGAATCAGAGGAAAGCTCTTGGTTTGGATAGGTGACTATTTCAGGTACAGAACAGCCAAAGTCAGATTCCAAGGTCACCTATTGCAGCACATGCCACTAGAAAATGGACTGAGGACCCCACCCTAAGGTGTTCCAGTCCTTTTCAACACCCTAATGTCCTGCATCCTCAACATACACCCAGTGGGGTGCAAGATCATCTATGCAGACGATGTTGCAATCATCTCCACTGGAGCACACTGCTTAAGTAAAGCCCAGCGTTGTGTGAACCTTGTATCTGAGTAGTGCTAAAGGTCTCTGCAGCCAAATCCAAAGCCATGGTTCTGAGACTAAATGTTCAAGGCACAAGTCTGAGAATCCAGGGAATGGACTTAGAATGGGTCCAGGTCTTCAAATACCTTGGGGTAATGATTGACCGGACCGGTCCTGTTGACCGAACCAAATCAAGACTGTCTGTCATGAGAGCATATGAGAGCAATATCTGGGAGACACATAAGAGCTAGACATAAAGTACTAAGATCATTCTATGTACATGCCATTCGTCCCGTTGTGGACTATGCATCTGTCTCTCTGATTGCCGCAAAGCCAAAATTGAGTGAAAAATTGGAGACAGTTCAAAATGAAGCTGCCAGGATCATTCTGGGTGCCCCAAGGTGGACAAAGGCCCTCAACCTGCTCAGTGAGGCAAACCTTCTCCCCTTGGAATCACAAATTGATATAATGGTAGCTCAGTTCTTTTCAAAGGCCATCTAAGTTCAAAAATACTCAGACGCCTAGAACAAGACCACAGGCTATTTAAACAACTCCTGCTGTCTCACACAGCCAGGGTGTTGAAGCCCCGCGTGGGTACAACTTAAATCGAGTTCTCTGTTATGAGCTTGTCAAGGAGAAAGAATCAGTACACCATGCCTAGTCTAAAGGCAGAACTGAGAGGGTCATTGCCCCTCACTCCTCTGGTTAGTAGAACTTCATGGATGGATCAGTCGACCCCTTTAAAACCACACTGCAGGCACCGGCTTTGCAGAAAGGGATGCCACGAAATCCATGAGGGTAACATACATGCCTCCTCGCTACAGGTAGAGCAGTTGCGATCATAGGAGCCCTAGCCCACAGGGTCCATGAGGGAAGGATATTTGGTCATACATAAAAACTTCAGTAAACCATTGACTGTCTACAGCAAAGTTCACCCAAAGACAATATCTACCTTCTGACCACTGTCCTCACAATAGCACACATGATTCTTGCTCAGGGTAGAATAATAATCATAAACTGGGTTTTTAGCCACATGGGCCCATAAAGAGGGAATGAGCTTGCTGACAGACTACTGGCATTGGCAGGGGTATGCCCCCAAATCCCATGACCATAAAAACCGAGTCGAAAATCTTAAGGTAAAAGGGTGTAATGCCACATCTCGTGCCTTCCTCCTGCAACATCATACAAGAAACGAGATCCTCCCCTTGGCCAGATGGTAGCCCAGACACCACAGGCTATGAGACACTGGCACTCTCTGAAGCAATCAGTAGGGGTTTACCACTGCGCATGGCAAATCAAAAAGACAACTGACCATAAAGACAGGTGTTTGCATGCACTGTAGCGAGCCGAACGCCACGTGGCACATTACTTAGAGATTGCGAGCACACACCCAAATTTCTGAGAGAAGGACGCCCACAATAGCAGCCAGACTGGTAATGAGATTATGCTGCAGCTTACATCATGGCAGCAGGAGCGTCTGGTGGCAATCCCACCACCACCGTAAGCATAGAGTGTCAGAGGACAAAATGAGACAGCCATAAATAGCTGACACAGGCCGGGCCCATGTATGAAGGCCCGGGCGAAGCCAGATCTACGCAAATCTCAAACAACAATAACACAACAACGAACCGAGATCAGCAGTCCACGATCCTCCAGCAGAACACAAGAACTGCCCGGTCTCCGACTTCACCTCCAGCACCCAGCCATACCTGTGGGGCACTCACACCCACAACAACACTCCCCAAAGAGTTAAGATACCAGTCCAAATAGTAGATGCCCAACCATTCTCTACTATAATGTAAATACATACATATATATACATATATATACATATATATATATATATATATATATATTATATATATATATATATATATATATATATATATATATACATATATATATATATATATATATATATATATATATATATATATATATATACATATATATATATACATGTATGTATGTATGTACAGATATATACATATACATATATATATATATATATATATATATATATATATATATATATATAACATATACACACATATATGTATATGAATATATATATAAAATATGTATACATATAGATTGATATATGTGTGTGTGTGTGTTGTGTATGTTTGTGTGTATTTATATACTTTACACCACACACCACACACATATATATACATACATGTACATATATATGTGTATGTGCAAGTATGTGTGTGTGTGTGTGTAAGAGTCTATGAACCCTAGTACAATGGCTAGCAGGGGTAGTCATAATCGTTATAACGGCTTGACTTGTTATTAATGAAGAATTCTACAAGGTGAAGGGAACACACGAGACGATGTCTTGGGTAAGCGCCGAGCGCAGAGTCGCGTATCCAGTCCAGCCTGGAGACTGGTGGTGTGTGTGGTGATCTGCGCTCGGTGACCGCTGGGCACCAACCGGGCTTCCACCGGATGCGTGGCGTTGGGTATCAGCTGCAGGAAGTATGGGGCAGCTGCAGGAAATGTAGGGGGAGTGAGGTGAGGTCACCGGTTCCGTCTGTTAATGACCCTCCATATTGCTCGGCCACCGACGAACGCCTCGCCCTCGAGGCACCTTAGATTGGCCTTAAGGGTGACCCAAGTTTGGCTGGTCCTGCTTTGCTGGTCATCTCGTTTCTTGCGTGCGTTGTCCTTGGTACATCTTCAGGGCTGTTTGTCCCTGTCGCCCCTCTTCTTCCTGGTCCTTGGTATAATCTATTCGTCCTCGACGTCCACACGTCCTCGAAGGTCTCGTACAGGTCCTCCTCTTTGACTTCGGATTCGTCTTCGAGTTTCTCGTACTCCTCGTCCAGGTCTAACTCAGTGGCGTCCTTTCCACACGTCCAGGTCCTTCTCGGCTGCAAACTCGCCCACACGTCCTCATAATCTTCATCTGGATCTATGGGTGTCCCCGGCAGGTGGTGTTCTCTTCAGCATCTCAGGGGGCTGATACCTGTGTTGACGAGCTCCTGGAGCCTGACTGGATCTGCGGGCGTCCAGGCAGGCGGCACCCTTCCCCAGCATCCTGTGGCGACTGGTACCTGTGCTGGCGAGTTCCTGGTCCTTTGCTGGACATTCTGGCAGGCGGCGCCCTTCCACTACATTATGGGGCGGCTTAATACCCACTCTGACAAACATCCTTGTCTGCAACTTCTGGTGATCTTCCAGTAACATCCTTCCCAGAGCATCCTAAGGTGACCGTTTCTGCAGCAGGGTCCTCCTTCGGTGCCGTGTCGAATAACGTCGGTCCGACTGCTATATATACACATAAGGGCCAAGAGGGCAACTGAGAAGAGGCGGTGTTAAGTGCCACTAGCCAGTTATTATTATAAATTTGCAGTTTTTAATGTTCGTTTTTACTTTATTTTTGTCCTTTTTTTCTTTTTTTTTTTTTGCTTTTGGGTTTTACTTTCCAAAATAAAGAAGAAAAATAGAAGAGGGAGACGCTAGTAGCGATCCGCATGTACTTCGCTTGAACTACCAACTGTCTCTGAGAGATATGAGAGTAGATAAGGGAAACAAAACTTGAACCAGTTGTCGTCATACATGGAAGAAATTTATGTAAAATAAGAAATTGTACTTGTGCGAGTCACTCGTCATGACTGACAAAATTGCCTGCAAAAGAGATACATCACAAATCTTTACGCGAACAACTACGACAGCAACATACCCTATTAATGAAAAGATTTTTAGTGTCTTTTGTTCTGCATGGATGAGTAAGTGTGTGTGTGTGTGTGAGTGAACTCACACAAAAATGTACACAAACGAAGATTAACATCAGTATAACAATACTGGAAAAAAAAATTTTA
>NW_023657819.1:0-20000 GCF_015228065.2 Penaeus monodon
CATACTAGCTGATCAAGAGTTTGGCGACCTTTTTTTGAACGCCGCATTGGGTTTTTTTCGCCAACTAGTAAATTTCTGGAACTAGTTTGGAAAAATTGCAATAATGTACTCCTAACAAGTTGCCTTGAACAAGCAACAAGTCAACGCACTTGGGCGGTAGGAGATGGTGGATCTGGGATTTCCCTCTCCTTTCAATATGGGAATAATGTGGGCGATGTACCATGAGCTTAAAAATTTTTTTTTTTTCCAAATTTCATTGTACACTTCTAGCAACTTAATTATGGCATCATGATTTAGATACTTGATCATATATCGAATCTCATCGGGGCTTGGGGACGTATCTCTACAGGCTTCTAGCTCTCGGATAAGCTCATTCATTGTTAGGTCTTCATAGTAATCCAAGTCATCTATTGTGGCGAAGTGTATAGGTCACAGCTCAGCCGCTTCCTTGGTGGTCAGGAATGGCGATTGTCTGAGCTGCTTGTATATGAGAACTGCCCGGCGAGTGCATTAGCAATGTCTCTAGGTGAATCGAAATCTGTACCCTCGTGAATGATGTTTTTAATTTTGCAAGACGTTTTCTTATCTATTTTATCAGCAGTGGACCAAACCTATGATATTGGTGTATTGCTATATATTGTAGAGACAGAGCCCCTTCTAGCTTGTGTTATGGGTCTACTAGACCTATCTCTTGCTAGTTTGTAATTGCAAAAGTTCTCATTACTGAAGTAATTTTTGAAAAACCTGTAGGCCATATTACGTTCGCACACTGCCTTGCGTCAATCTGGTGTCCACCATGGAACTCTGTGATTAACGCTATCTGTTAAAGCCTTAGGAATGGATATTGCTGTAGCTAAGATCGAATTCAGCATATTATTTACTTTATCATCAATGGTTTCTCCAACAACTGCTCTTTTTTCGTATTCCGTGTATTAAGTAAAAAAAAAAGAAAAAAAAAAGTTATTTCTAGATAGGCAATATCAAAATACAAAGGTGTGTACAATAATTTGTGTTATTACCGTGTAAGTAGCAGAGCCGATGCATACAGAAGGCTGTCCATTTATTACTAGTGGGCAATCTGTCTAAGAATAAAATATGACACAAACCAAGACATATTTAAACTGCTCAAAATCTTCTCTGCTGAACTTCAGATTACCTTGCTGTTTTTTTTTTTTTTTTTTTTTTTTTTTTTTTTTTTTTAATACAGTTATTTTCAGTTTATCGACCAACAACTTGGGTTAGCTGCAGTCTTACTTATCCAATTTCACAATGTGGAAAAAAAGCTTGATGTAACTGTTATTTCTATCCTCAAAATTAAAAATCTGCAAGAACTTTCTATTATATTTATAAGGTTAATTTGAGTGTGTATTACGATTTATTGAGTCGTGTCAGGGAGAGGAAACACATAGATAAAATACTGATACATGGCCGTGCACCATTGCTTGCCGTGCTGCCAAAAGGAAGAGTTTGCAATTGAGTGACACAAATCGTCAGTACCTTCCAATGTCAAAGAGGCTTTTAAGAATCCGTACATTTGATTGAATGAGTTTGAGAAATGCCTAATCCTTTCGTGTTTTAAAGACAAAGCAGACGAAGAAGCTTCCATCATAAATGGTCTCTCAAAAGGCAAGTGATATCAGAAAAACATCCGTCCCAGAGATGTGGAAGCTCAAGACTCCAGCATTTCCGAAAGGCAAATTACCCACAAGCCAAATGGAGACTCGGCCTTTGCTAGATGGCAGTCCTAGGTCAGGCGACGTGCATAGTTCCTCAATTGCAAATACTTAGATTATCTGGTTTTCGTGAGGTGAGCCAAAAAAAAAGACATTGGTGCATAAGTGTACTTGCTGGAGAGCTGATAAAAAATCTCTTTGGAGTCTCTAAGAAAAACAGAGCTTGTCCATGGTACCCCTTTTCCACATTTCCCTTTGAGATCCGGCTAATGATACAGCTGCTGAAGAGTGAATAACCAATAGAAGATCTGAAAGAAGAGGAAGACGAGAGCGCAGACGACCTGAGCCACTCTGAGAACCTGCTCATTGCTCCACCATTTCGGATTCATGGACACGGGAGGAACACCAACAGGGACCACAGGGAACACCGCTGCCCTGTTGTGGCGAGATGGAAGGCGATGATAGCGAGAGGAAGGAAATGCTGAAGATGAACCAGAAGTCGATCAGCTTCAGGTAGGAAGTCTTGGGGAGCGACGTGGCGGTGTCTGAGTAGAGGGAGACGAGGACCAGCAAGGTTGTCAGGCTCATTGTCCCTCGGTCCTGAAGGAGAGACAAAGAAATTGTTCTGAATCAGGATATCTTTTTTTTTATATATCTAAAAGCGGTAATATCTATAATTAATTAATTACACTGGTCAACAGCAAAAAAATCATCAATAATTTTTTAATTGATTTTAGGCAATTTTGATGCACTAAATCCAAAAATAACATTGATTTTGCTCAATCAGGTCAAATTTGTGTTCTATTGCCAAATATTGTTTTTTTACGGTTGTTTTTTCATACATAAGGCTATTAGCATTTTCGTGGCAGGTATTCTGATATAATTTTCAAGTTGCGACCGCCCATTTTTTGCTAACAATAATGTTTTCCTTATTCAGATGAATGATATGGATTCGTCCAGAAGGTCTTGCAGAAATAAGCCGATGTATTCTGCTACATCTGCGGCGAATACACCGTTGTTCCTAACAGGAAACCAGTCACAAGTTTCGTAAAGCGTGCTTATCATGCATATTTTGGCATGAAACTTGGTGATCAAGACAAAGCTTGGGCGCCTCACATGGTCTGCAAGAAATGCACCGAGTATAAATGTCGCTGGATCCATGGAAAGAAGGATAGGCTGAAGTTCTGAATTCCTATGGTTTGGAGAGAGCTGAAAAACAATGTCAGTGACTGTTACTTCTGCGCATTAATTTGACGGGGACACAAAAGAACCGAGCAGCCTCAATATCCTGATCTTGAATCACACCGTCCTGTACCTCCGTGATAAGTTCCAGTACCTGCCACAGAACTTCCTGATTAAATATGAAAAATTCCCAGTATTGAAGACAATAAAGAGTTTTCCAGCGATGATGCCGATACCTCCGCATTCCTTTTCCCAAAGGACAAAATGATCTTGTCCGTGACCTCAACTTCCCAAAGTCATCCACCGAATTTTTTGGCATCAAGACTGAAAGAAAAAAACCTTCTTTCTGCAGTCTAACATCCTTTCTACCGAAACAGACATCAAAAAATACCTTCTTTTTTTTCTTGAAGAGAAAGACTTGGTGTACTGTACAATGTTTCCCCGTTCGCAAAATCTTGGATTGCCACAGTACCAACCTTAAATGGAGACTTTTTATTGACAGCAAAGAGATCGCTGAAACCTTTTCGGTGCAAAACTGAAACCAGTTTCCCTCTAAAACCGCTGGCTCACTCACTACCTAAAGGAGAAGTTGAAGCGTAAAGTTCTGCTGGAGAAAATTTGTTATTGTCACATGATGGTGTCTGTGTTGACCTAAGGGGGGCTTTTTTTTGGGGGTAGCAGTCCGGTTTCACCAAGCACCTGTCTTTCTGTGCTGGGGGATGTAGGACCGACTCACATTACACAAAAAAGGAGGGGTCTCTGGGGGAGAATTTGGGGGCCTAGCAGATCAAAGAACGTCATAAACCCCCTCTGGTGGCAGAGACGGATACTCTTCCCCACCCTTGCACTTAAGCTTGGCTTGATAACATTCACCAAAGCTCGGGACAAGGATGGTGGCGCTTCACTCACCTGTGCCATGCTTTTCTAGGAGTGACCTGGAGAAATTGAAAGCGGGCATTTTTTAAACGGACCTAAACTATGTCAGCTCATCAAATCCGGGTTTTGAAAACTAAATGAATAAAGGTCAAACTGGAAGCGTGGAAAGGGCATTTTTCTGGTTGAAAAGAACTTCCTTGGAAACACAAGGCCAGCCATGCAAAACTCGTCATAAAAATGCTGACTGCCTTCAAAAACCCGGGGATGCAACAGGCATAAAAATGCACCCCTATTCTCACACATGGACGGTTTCCTGAGAACTGGGATAAATGAGTGCGAGCGGGGGGAGAGTTTCATAAAGACTAAAGGGAGATGGAAAACCCAAATATCAGGGCGGTGGGATGCAGTCATATGGCCATTACTGTTGGACTTTGAGAGAGACCCCTGCTGCGCACATTTGGGAGCTCAAAAAAAAGGGAAGTGTCACACTAAATGATAAATGATACCAAACATCTGTTTTCGCATCTGCCCCTTTATTAGTGTCCTGCTACGGATCAATATCAATTCTAAAGGATGTTCAGCATTGATCAGTAATATTGAAATAGTTCCCATTAATGCAATTTTTTGTAAATACAGATACCGATAAATGTTTGCAACAGTCGAAATTAAAAATAGGTGAGAAAAAAAAAATAAAAAAAAATATGGGATAAAAAGTAACAAAATAAAAAAAAAATGCTGCTCAATTATTCCACTTTGAAAAAAAAAAACGATTTTTCCTATATTCACTTATTGAAAACTTGACCTGATCGGGAAAAGGGATGGATTTTTGGTTCAGCGATGCAGTTTTGTCTAAATCATTTGAAAAATTTAAGACAACTTAAAAAAAAATTTTTTTTTGAAACCCGTGTTAAAATTAACTACCCAATGGGCAATTCTTTTTTCATTGTGATAAATATGTGTGTTTGCAGCATAAATAGTGACTATTTTCATCCGTCAATAAAGGAAGATAAGAAAATCTCGACAATAAGGGGGTCACAGAAAAATGCATTACCAATAATACATTCCCCTGCTACTGACGATCTCATGTATTCCTGCAAAGTTAACAAATAATGAAAAAAAACCTGAAATTCAGCGTCGAGAAAAGCGTCCCCGCCAATGATGTCAGCGTACACTGGGTGTAAGTGCTGCCGGTGGTATTTTTGGCTTTCGCTGCAGACAGCGACCAACACCCCCCCTTGCTGCCCAACGAAGGCGGTGTTTTGAAGGACTACTCTGTGAGACCTCGACCTGACCCTTCTCCTTCAACTACCTTGCAGCTTCACGGGGTAGCCCGCGACGTTGGAAATGTTTTAAACGTTTCGCATATTTGTCTATCGAAAGGGTAAATTTTGAAAATTGAAGTTGCGGGAAAGTAATATGAAGATCTGATGCTGTGCTTGAGTCTGTTGTCCCTTCCCCCTGTACAGATAAACTATAGGGAAAATCGGGAAAATTTTTTTTATTTTTTTCTCTAAAGAAATATACCTTTTAATTATACTTCATTGTAATATTCACACATGCGAAAAAAACATACAGCATATAAAACACACACACCTAAAACTTACATACCCAAAACCGTTCCTTTATGAATAAATTTAGCAACTTTCGAAATCCTTTTTCTATCGCATCTGGTACACTTACATTTCCTGCTCTTATGGGGGGCCCTGTTTCACCACAGTAAAAGTGGTCAGCGGGATATCTCGGCCCGGGGGGACCCCTCATTGTCAAACTGAAGTTGAAAATTCTTTGGTCTATGTATATGAGCTTATTAAAAAAGGAAAAAAAAAAACTTATGAAAAAAACTAAAAATATAAAAAAAAAAGAGGAAAAGCTTGCCACAAGACTGGGGTCCACATCCTTCCAGGTGATTAAAAAATTGCGCATGGGGTCGTCTGCGAGGTTGCGGTATCGACGTCCCCTTGTCCGACCCTAAATGCCACGTCAGTCCCTTCGGGTTCTGTGCCATGTCTATGAATCTACTGCGTGAGGCAGACTGGGTGAAAGGTGCTTGCGTATCAAAAAGGAAGATATGGCAAGGTACTGGGAAGATCAAACACTGAAAATAATATATATACTGTTTAGGTACCTTTGTCAGAAACAGTGATGTTTAGAAAGGAAAGGGTGTTGAGGTGGTGCATAGTGCACTGTAGTTTTTTTGACAATTTTCTTCATCTGACAACGTTACATTTTGTATGTTGTGAGCCCTTCCCTTGAACAAAAGCACATCCCCCATCACGTAAATTTATCCCTCTGCATTACTCAAAAAATCATCACAGGTTATTGGCGTTTCTTGGAGAGCTGCGAAGTCGGCAAATGTCCTCACAGTCCAAAGCACAGAACCAAACGGGGTTTCTCCTGACTGAGGTCGTCGCCAAACGTCACACCAGAGGGCTCGGACGCATCGTCCACTCATCCAGCTTTTTTTATAAAGATGCCCTTTTGGAAAAGCAAAGGGAAAAAGAACCCTTTGGCATCGAGTCTTGGGAAAAATCATGTACTCCTTTGGCTGCCCACTTCTCCTTCGCAAAGCCCTAGCATGAAGATCGTGGCTTTGGGCTTCCCAGCCATAAGGGGCACGCAGCGATTCCGGCCTCCCCTCCGCTACCTCGTCAGAAGACACAAGCCTTTGTTCCCTTAAAGCTCTTACACGGTTCTTGATGTATTCAAGTTCTTCTTGGGGCAAGTTCACGGGGGCTTTTCATCGTTTTGCCAAGCCCTTGCCGTGTACCCTACTTTGTATTTTACAGAACCCTTTTTTGCTAAAAAAACTTTGGGATATCTTTCTTTTCAGCCCCATTTTTGGTAAGTAGGGTTCTGTTTAACATCTTACCAAAAACGGTCCTTTCTGTATCATTTTCTACTAATATGGGGTTAGTAAAATCTGTGACTCAAAGACTTAAACAATATTTAAAAGTGATTTTGACACACTCCCGTAAAATTTTTCACTGGCATTTCTATAATTGCTCGACCGCTCTGAACAAAAAGCCAGTCTTTTCACCTGTTCCGATTCGAAAGCTTCTGTCGAAAAATCAGATTGCCCAAATGGCCTACAAAAGCTTGCTCCTGACAAGCCCCCTCGAAAATTCATCCTGCTCTTGTCCCAAAAAGAGAGAACCAGTAAAAAGGGAAAATTTTTGGGCCCGAAGGAAGCGATATGTCTCAAAGCCGTTAAGAAAGATCTTCAATGACCCACTTCTTTGCCCCCGTTCTTGTAGCACCAAAAACTATTTACCACTGCAGAGGTTCTATTTTCACGAGCAACCCTTTGGGGATATTGGTTATATATTCCACTAAACGTTGAACCTCTCATTTAGAACTAAAGGTAAAACAATAATAAAAGTAGGGACCGGTGTGATAAACCTTGTATTTTAGTCAAAAATTTTAGGACAGCGACTAAAAAAAAAAAAAAAAACCCTGTTTTTCTATGTCACAAAAAAAATTCAATAATTATCGATTTGTCTTTAAAAAATCGGCAAAATCTATTATTATAATAAAGTTCGAAACTCCATTGATACTTGCTAATGGGGCCCTTTAAACCCCTTTACTCTGCTGTCCCCCATGACGAAAAAATTTAAGGGAACCCTAAACCAGGTTTTTCCTTAGCCTTGTTAAAGAATACCCCAAAAGGGGATGTTACTAGTATCAAAAATGTAATTGTTCCGACTTTTGCATCTTGTGGACAAAAAAATTTTTTCCAATTTACACCCCATTGAAATGTTTTCTAAGCAGAAAAACCCTGAAAAGGTCAGCAAGGGACTCAGTTGAATCACCCGTCTTATATAAAATGAAAACATTGCTATATCCGAAAAGAATTATGCTGTTATATTTTGAGTCTCAAAAATATTCTTATACATTTTGTAAAGGGAATATGGCATTACCTACAGTATTTTGCCTAGACTTGTATAATTTTTTTCGGGGGTGTCCACGTTAACCTGTTTGGGATAGAATTATTAAAAAATTCGTAGAAACTAAATGAAATGGACGAGAAAAAGATAGAAAAATAAAAAGCATATATTTTTTTAATCAACACGATTTTCTTGACCAGCATTTATCATACTCTAACAACTTTTTGAGGGTTTCCCCCGTGTCCTGGTCACCCACTTTGAAAAGCACCCCCCCCGTTCACATCGTATTAATAGTTTACCCACAGACAAACGAAAAATAAAAAGGTTATAGGGCTCACACAACACAGGCAATCTAGTTCTGAGCTGTTCAGGGGTAGCTGATCAGAAATTTGGGTGGGATGTCCCTTTAGGCTAGGGAAAACCATGTGCGATGACAGGTTGATATGAAGTTTGTTTCTGCAAAAAAGAAAATTTAATTTAAAAAAATTAAAACGACTGTAATGCGACAGTGTGATACCCCTCACTGACATTACTTTTTATTTTTTTTTTTTTTAAATTTTCAAGATTTTCATAATTTCCTTTTACCAAAAATACATTGTATCCATTCCATTTCTGTAATTATCACCTCCCCTTTTCTGGACTCTTATGTTTTTTTTCCCGATTTTGTTCATAAAAATATAGACAAAGGGGGAAACCCCTTTTAAGGAGGCAAATTAACTCAAAAGGGGAGTCCTGCCAAAAAAACCGTGCTAACCCTACTGAATCAGTTTCACTTATCGTTATTGTTATTAGCTTAAAAAAAAAAAAAAAAAAAAAGAGAGAGAGAGAGAGAGAGAGAGAGAGAGAGAGAGAGAGCCATCCCCAAACCCAACGCTACTATCTTCCCTAAACATGGTGGGGGATCGAATAACATTGTTTACCATTCACTCCCAGCGCCTGTTAAAGGGAAAGGCCCTCCAGTTTTGTGATTTTCGGCCTTCCTTGGGGCTGGAGGCTGAAAACCTTTTCACTCCCGAGGAGAGGACAGCCCTTCAGAGAGGGATGTACGTTGCCGCGAGGGATCTACGGGGGAAGAGTGGGAAGAGCTAGTTTGTCTACATGAAATGCATTAGTACACTCACACACCACACACACACCCCAACACACACACACTCACATACACAAACAAACACACATACACCACACACACACACACACACCACACACACTACCGCACACACACACACACACACAACACCACACACACACACACCGACCACACCCCCAAACCACCACACACCACCAAAAATTTTTATATAAAATATATATAATATATATATATATATAATATATATATTATATATATATAAAAATTAAAAACCACACACACACACAAAACAGATTTAATATATAAAAATATTTTATATAATATATATATATATTATATATTATTAATATTATATTATATATAATATATATAGATTATATATATATTATATATGAATAATATTAAAATATATTATTTTAAATTATATATATATTAATAAATTATATAACAACACAAAAACCACCCATATTTTAAATAATATAATTAAAATAATATTATATATATATATATATAATATAATATTTTTTTTTTTTTTTTTTTTTTTTTTTTCTTTTTTTTTTTTTTTTTTTTTTTTTTTTTCCAACTCCATTCATTCCACTGTAGGTTTTATAGGCCTGTCTCAATTCACACTGAGAGGTTATATGAAGTGCGACCCTTGCTTGTTTGGGATCCCTTCCTAATCACCCGGGTTTGTACCACGGGGGTGATTTCAAAGCCATCGTTTGATTTTCTCAAGGCGATATTCTTTTTCTAGGGTGGCAATCGGGGTAATTCCCTTGCCCAAAGGGGGCAAAACCCCCGGCCGGTGACTCAACCCTCAACTCAAAAATTTCCGTCGTGACAGTCCCTTTAGTCCGATGCTCTAACCCACTCGGCCACCGCTGCCCCCATATATATATATATTTTTATATATAATATATATATATATATATATATATATATATATATACACAACACACACAACACACACACCCCAAACCCCAACACCACCACAAACCACAACACCATACTACACACATACATACATACACCACAACCCACACATACAATATATTATATATAATATATAATATTATATATATAAATTTTATATAATTAATATATCTTACACAAAAACACACACAACCCCCCCCCCCCCCCCATACACACACACACACACACCACGCGCACATCAACACCACACATGCATATAAAAATGTATTATAAAATATATATATTATATTTATATATATATATTATATTATATTTATTTTATGTATATGTATATATTATATATATATATATATATATATATTTATATATAAATAAATAATAATTTTTATATATTATATATTATATAATATATATATTATATATATAACCAATACATATTACACGCAAACATACAAACACACCCCCAAAAACCCCACACACACAGACACCACACACACACACCACACACACACACCCCAACCCCAACAAAAACACACACAACCCAAAAACCAAAAACCCACCACAAAAAACCCAAAACACACACAAAACCCACACACACACACACAACACCCCAAACCCCCAAAACCCCACACAAATACCAAACACCGTTTGTATATCTATCTATCTATCATCTATATTTATATACAAAAACACACACACACACACTTTTTTATATATTGGTGTATAATATATATATATATATATATATATATTATATATATTTATATATATATTAAAAATATTATATATTCCCACTACACAGACATACACTTTATATATATACATATATATATTAATATATATTATATTATATAATATATTATATATATATATATATATATATTTAATCTATTATTTTATATTATATATTTAATAATATATATATATATTATATATATATATTTATAATATATTATATATTTTATATATATATATATATATATTATATTATTTTTTAATATTATCATTATTTTTTATTTTATATTAATAATATTATATATATTATTTTTATTATATATATAATAATATATTATGTATATATAAAAGGTATTCTTGTATGTGGGAATATTATATATAAATATATATTTTAATTATATTTTTATATATAATATTATATTATATAATAAAATATACACACATTATATACAAACTGTGTGGGGTGTGTGTGTTTGTATATAATATAGAAGATAGATAGATAATATCCCAACGTGTGTTTTGTGTATTTTGTGTGTGTGTGGGGTGTGGTGTGTGTGTGTGTGTGTGTGGTTTTGTGTGTGTGTTTTGTTTGTGTGGGGTTTGTTTGTGTTTGTGTGTGTGTGTTTTGTGTGTGTGTGTGTATATATGTATATGTGTATATTATATATTTATATTATATTAATATATATATTATATATTATTTTATTTATTTATTTATATATAAATATATATATATATATAATATAATATATATATACATATACATATATATACATATATATTATTATATAATATATATATATATTATATATATATATATAATTATATATATATTAACATACATATAACAATATATTATATATAATATTATATTATATTATAATTTTTATTACTATTTATTCCCCCCTGTTGTGTGTGTGTATGTGCGCGTGTTGTGTGTGTTGTGTGTATGGGGGGGGGGGGGGGGTATGTGTGTGTTTTGTGAAAAAGTATAAAATTATATTATTTATATATATTATATATATATATAATAATAAAATTTTATATATCTGTATGTGTGTGTGTATTTTTGTGTATGTTGTATGTGTGTATGTAGTGGGGTGTGTGTGTGTGTGTTGTGTGTGTGTGTGGTGTGTGTGGTGTGTGTGTGTGTGTATATATATAATATAATATTTTATTTTAAAAATTTAAAATATATATATATATTTTTTAGGGGGCACGGTGGCCGATGGTTAGAGCATGGGACCCAAGACTGCCCACGACGGCTTTTTGATTTTTGGGGGTTCGAGTCACCGGCCGGCGTGTTGTTCCCCTTGGAAAAGGAAACTTCCCCTCGATTGCCTACCAAAAAACGACATACCCCTTTGGGAAAAGTCAAACGCATGTGTCTAGAAATCACCGCCGTGGTACAAACCGCGGTTGATTGGGAAAGGGCATCCAATCAAGCAAGGGTCGCCTGTCATATAACCTCTCAGGATAAATTGAGACGGCCTATATCCTACATGGAAAATGGATGTTGGAAAAAAAAAAAAAAAAAAAAAAAAAAAAAAAAAAAAAAAAAAAAAATATTATAATATATATTATTATATTATATATATATATATAAATATATATATATATATTAATATGTTTTTGGTGTGTGTGTGTGTGTTTTATATATATATATATAAAAAAATAATAATATATATAATATTATATATTATATATATAATATATATTATTATATATATATTAAAAATATATTAGATTTTTTATATAAATATATATTTTTTTATTATTATTTATATTATATATTTAATTGTGTTTGTTGTGTGTGTGTGTTTAATTTATTAATTATTTTTTAATTATAAAATTAATTATTATTATATATATATTTTATATGTGTTGTGGTGTGTGTGTGTGTGTGTGTGTCGTGGGGTGTGGTGTGTGTGTGTGTGTGTGTGTGGGGGGGTGTGTGTGTTATTGTGTGTGTGTGTGGTGTGTATGTGTGGTTAGTGTATGTGGCGTGTATTGTGTGTGTGTGTGTGTGTGTGTGTGTTGTGTGTGTGTGTGTGTGTGTGTGTGTGTGTTGAGTGTACTACATGCATTACTGTAGACTAATCTCTTTCCACTTTCCCTCGTAGATGCCTCGACGGCAACGCTACCCCCTCTCTAAAGGGCTGCCTCTCCTCGGGAGTCAAAAGGGTTTAAACACCCTCCACCCCAAAGGAAGGGCCGAAAACATCACAAGACTGGAGGCCTTTCCGTTGAATCGGCGCTGGGAGTTGAATGGTAACACATGTTATTACAGATCCACCACCATTTTGGGGAAGATTTTAAAAACGTGGGGTGGCGATGGCTCTCTCTCTCTCTCTCTCTCTCTCTCTCTCTCTCTCTCCTCTTTTTTTTTTTTTTTTTTTTAATGCTAATAAAAATAACTGATAAGCTGATCAACTTGATTAGTAGGTGTTAGCACGTCTTTTTGGCGCCCCGTCGCCTATTGTTTTAATTGCCCCCTTTCCCAGAGGGTTACCGCTCTATATTTTATGAAAAAAATCGGGATAAAAAAAAAGATAGTCCCAAAAAAACGGGAGGTGATAATTACGTAATGGAACTGTGATACAAAGTATTATTGAAAAGGAAATTATGAAAATTTTGAAATTAAACAAAAAAAAATAAAAAAGTAATGTCATGGGGGTTTATCCCCCTGTCGCTTTACAGTCTTTTTTTAATTTTCTTTAATTAACCTTCTTTTGCAAAAAAAACTTCATATCTAACCTGCCCCGATCTGACATGGTTTTCCCTACCCTAAAAGCACCCCATCCATTCGATCGCTACGCCTCAACAGCTCGAACTAGATTGCCTCGTGTTGTGTGACCCTATAACCCTTCTTATTTTTTCGTTCTGCCCTGTGGGCTAAACTATTAAACGCATGTGAACGGGGGGTGCGTTTTTTAAGTGGTGACCAGGAACCAAGGAACCTCAAAAGTTGTTAGAGTACTGAAAATGCTGGCCAAAAAAACGTGTTGATAAAACCTATTATGCTTGTATTTACTATCTTTACATCGTCCTTTTCATTCGTTTCTACGAATTTTGAATAATCTCTATCCCAAAAACGGTTAACGTGGACCCCCTAGAAAAATATATACAAGTCTGGGCAAAATACTGTAGGTAATGCCATATACCCCCTTTACATAAATTTATAAAAATCATTTTTGAGACTCTAATTAAAACAGCAAAATTCTGTTCGGATATAGAAATTTTTTTCTTTTTATATAAGACGGGTGATTCACTTGATGTCCCTTGCTGTCCCATTCAGGGTTTTTTCTGCTTAAAACCATTTAAATTGGTTCGTAATTGGATAAATTTTTTTGCCAAAATCAAAAGTCGAACAATTACATAATTTATACTATTTAAACATTCCTATTGGGCATTTTTTAACAAGGCTAAGTAACCTAGGTTTGGGTTTCCCCTTTCATATTTTCTCATAGGGTACAGCAGAGGAAAAGAGGTTAAGGCCCATTAGCAAGTATCAAGGGATGTTTCAAACTTTATTATAATAATAGCTTTTGCTCGATTTATTAATGACAAAATCGATATATTTATTAAAATATTGTGACATAGAAAAACAGGGTTTTTTTTTTTTTTAGTTAGTCGCTGTCCTTACAATTTGACTAAGTCACAAGACTTTCACCCCGGGCCCCCTACTTTATTATTGTTTTTCCCTTCTATTCTAAATGACGACGGTTAAACGTTTATGTGGATATATATAACCCAATACCCCAGGTTCTCCAGTAAAAATAAAACCCTCTGCAGGGGTATCATATGTTTTTGGTGCTACAAGAACAGGGCGAAAAAGCTGGTCATTAAATCTTTCTTAACGGCGTTGAGACTATCGCTCTCCTTTTTCCCAAAACTTTGCCTTTTACTGGTTCTCTCTTTTTGGGGACAAGAGCAGGATAAATTTCGGGAGGTTTTGGGTCAGGGAGAAAGCATTTGTGGGCCATTTGGCAGATCTGACTATTTCGACGAACTTTTGAATCGGAACAGGTGAAAAGACTGGCTTTCTTGTTCAAGCGGTCGAGCAAATTTTGCAATGTCCCGCTGATGAATAGGGGGTGGCAAATCACATTTAAAAATTTGTTCTAATGTCTTTGAGTCACAGATTTTTTCTGATACCCATATTAGTAAAAATATACAGAAAGTGACCGTCTTTTTTAAAATGTTAAACATGATCCCACTCTACCAAAATAGGCTGAAAATCAGATATACCAAAGTTTTATTGGGAAATAAGCTTCTGTATAAAAACAAAGTATGTATCCTGGCAATGGCTTGGGTAAAAGATGAAAGTTACCCTGAAATTGTCCCAAAAGAACTTTTAATACTCAAGCCTCGAAGAGCATTAAGGGAACAAAGGGTTGTGTCCCTTTTTGACGATGGTACGGAGGGAGGCCCGGAACTCGCTGCGTTCCCTTTTGCGCTGGGAACCCAAACCCTCTTTATGCTAGGCTTTGCAAGGGAAGTGGGCCCAAAAGGGGTACATACTTTCTTCCCAAGACTCGATGCCCCAGGTTCTCTCTCCTTGTCTCTTCCAAAGGCATCATTATAGAAAAGCTGGAGAGGGGCGATCGTCACGAGCCCTCGGTGTGACGATGGCGACGACCCAGTCAGGAGAAACCCGTTTGGGTTTTGTGCTTTTGGGCTGTGAAGGACACTTGCACTTCTGCACTCTCCCAAAAAACGCCAATGACCTGTTGATTACTTGAGTAACTGCACGATGGATAATTTTACCTTGTGATGGGATGTGCATTCCCTTCAAGGACAGGGGCTCCATACATACGAATGTAACGAATTTCGATAAGAAAATTGTCAAAAAAAATACAGTGCACTCTGCCCCCACCTCAACACCGTTCCTTCTCAACATCACTGTTTTCTTGACAAGGTACCTATAAAGTAATTTTATTACTTTCAGTGTTTCTCTTACCAGTACCTTTCCCTATCTTCCTTATTATACGCAAGCACCTTTTCACCCGTCTGCCTCCGCAGGTACTTCAGTAACATCGTGTCACAAAACCTCGAAGTGCCTGCGTGGGACTTAGAGTGGTACGACAACGCGTCGATACCCCAACCTCGCAGACACCCTGCGCAAAGTTTTTAATCACCCGGGAAAGGGCTGTGGAAACCCCGCTCTTTTGGCAAGCATTTCCTCTTTTTTTTTTTTAAAATTTTAGTATGTTTTTTATTAAGCTTTTTTTTTCCTTTTTTTTAAAGCTCATATAATAGATCCAAAGACACTTTCAACTTCAGATTGCAATGAGGTCCCCGCACGCCGAATACCCGCGACCTCGTTACTGTGGTGAAAAATGGGGGCCCCTAAAGCAGGGGAAAAGGGAAGTGTACCTAATGCATAGAAAAAGGTTTTGAAATTTTCTAAATTTATTCATGAAAGGAACGGTGTATGGGTATATGTATATGTTTTTTAGGGGGGGTTGTTTATATCTGTATGTTTTTTCGCATGTTGAATCTTTCAAAGAAGTATATATTGAAGGTATATTTTTTTATTAGTAGAAAAATAAAATAATTTCCCATGTTCCCTATCAATTATCTGTACAGTGGGAAGGGGGGGGAAAAGTAACAACATATTTTAAACAACCCCTTCAATTTTCCCGAATTATCCTTTTTTATAGACAATATGCAAATCGAATTCAAAATTTTCCAAAGTCGCTGGGTACCCCCCTGAAGCTGCAAGGTAGTCTGAGGGTAAGGGTCAGGGCGAGGTCTCACGGTCGTCCTCTCTAACACCCGCCCTTTCGTTGGGCAGCAAGGGTGGTGTTGTGTCTGTCTTCTGCAGCGAAGCCAAACACCACCCGGTCAGCACTTTCACCCCAGGGTACGCTTTACATCATTGGGTATGGGCCCCCCTTCCCCAAAGCTGATCATTTTCAGGTTGTTTTCATTATTCTGTTTTAACTTTGCATGGGTCTATACATGAGAACGTCATAGCAGGTGAATGTATTATTGGTATTGCTATTTTTCTGTGAGCCGTTTATTGTCGGATTTGCTTATCTTTCCCTTTTATCTGCGGTATGAAAAAAAGTCACTATTTATGCTGCAAAAACACATCATTTATCACAATGAACAAAAAATTGCCTATTGGTGTAGCTTTTAATTTTTTTACAAAAAAATATTTTTTTTTTGTTTTTCTTATTTTTTCAAATGTTTAGAGCAAATCTGCATCGCTGATCCAAAATGCCCTCCATTTTCCCCGATAGGGCAAGTTTTTTTAAAATAAGTGAAAATAGGAAAATCGTTTTTTTTTTCAAAATGGGAAAACATTAAGCACTTTTTTTTTTATTTTTGTTATTTTACATCCATATATTTTTTTTTTTTTTGTTTTCTCATCTTTTTATAATTTCGACTGTTGCAACATTGCGGTATCTGTATTGCAAAATTTCATTTCTTGGGAAATATTTCATATCTACTGATCAAACTGAAATCGATCAGAATTGATCAGTTGATCATACAGGACCTAATAAAAACAGATGTGAAAACTAATGTTTGGTCATATTGACTTCGTGCTGCACTTCCGTTTCTTTGAGCTCCTCAAATGTGCAGCAAGGGATGTCTCCTTCAAAATCCAACGTAATCGGCCCCTCATGACTGCATCCCACCGTCCCTGATATTTGGTTTCCCTCCCTTCATGTCCCTTTATGAATCTCTCCCCCTGCTCGTCACCATTGATCCAGATTCTCAGGAAACCGATCCATGTTGAGAATGGTAGTGCATTTTTATGCTCATGTTGCATCCCCGGTTTTTTTAAGGCAGTCACATTTTGATGACGAGTTCTGCTAGTTTTTTGGCCTTGTTGTTTGCCAAAGGAAGTTTTTTTTACAACCCGAAAAAATGCCTTCCACGCTTCCAGTTGCTTTTTTTTTCATTGGTTTTCAAACCCTGGATCTCGATAGCTGACATATTGAGGTCCTCAAAAAATTCCAGTTTTTATTTCTCCATGGGCACTCCCAGAAAAACATGGCACGGGGATAAACAGCCACCATCCTTTTCCAGAGCTTTGGTGAACTGCTTTTTTTCCCCATCAACCAAACTTAATGGCAAGGGGGGGAAGAGTATCCTTCTCTGTCCACCAGAGGGGCGTTGATGCGTTTTTATCTGCTAGGGTCCAATTTCCCCCCACAGAGACCACTCCTTTTTTGTTAATGCTGAGCTCGGGCCCTACTATCCCACAGCACAAAAGCACAGGTGCTTGTGAAACCGGGCTGCTATCCCAACAAAAGCTCACCATCTTTAGGTCAACACAGATCATCCCCTCATGCTGACAATAAAAATTTTCTCCAGCAATACTTCACCGCTTCATACTTCTCCTTCGTGTAGTCGAAATAGCCCGGTATAGAGGCAACTGGTTGCATTGTGCACCAAACGGCTTTCAGCGATCTCTTTCTGCTGTCAATAACATCCATTCTACAGGTTGGTACTGTGGCAATCCAAGATTTGCAGAAGCTGTGAAACATCTGTACAGTACACAATCCTTTTTCTTTAAAAAAAAACGAAGGTATTCTTGTGTCTGTTGCGGTAGAAAGTGCTGCTATACTGTCAGAAAAAAGGTTTTTTTTTTTTTCAGTCTTGAATGCCAAAAAATTCGGTGGATACTTGGGAAATTGAGGTCACGGACAAATCATTTACTCCTTCTGGGAAAAGGATGCGGAGCGTCAGGCACATGCAGGGAAATACTTCTTCATTTTCTTTAATACTGGAGAATTCTTCATCATTTAAATCGGGAAATTCTGTGTGAAGGTACAGGAAATTCATACGGGGTACAGCAGTGCTGATTCAAAATCAGGATACTTGAGGCTGCCTGGTTCTTTTTGTTGATCCCAGTCAAATTAATAGCGCAAAGTAACAGTCATGACATTGGGGTTTTTTAGCTCTCTCCAAACCTAGGAATTCAAAATTCAGCCTATCCTTCTTTCCCTGGATCCAGCCGCTAATACCGGTGCTTTCTTGCAGACCATGTGAGGCGCCCAAGCTTTGTCTTGATCACCAAGTTTCTGCCAAAATATGCATATAACACGCTTTACGAAAATTGTGCTGGTTTCCCCTTAAACACGGTGTATTTTGCCGCAGATGTAAAAACTCCGGCTTTTTTCGCAAACTTCTGGGCATCCATTCCTTCATCTGAAAAAAGGAAAACATTATTGTTGCAAAAATGTGCGGTCGCAAATTGAAAAATTTTATCAGAAATACCCCACGAAAAAGCTAAAAGCCTTATGTATGAACAACAACCCTAAAAAACATATTTGGCAATAGAACACAAATTTGACCTGATTGAGCAAAATCAATGTTATTTTTGGATTTAGTGCATCAAAATTGCCTAAATCAATTAAAAATTATTGATGATTTTTTGCTGTTGACCAGTGTAATTAATTAATTATAGATATTACCGCTTTTAGATATATAAAAAAAAGATATCCTGATTCAGAACAATTTCTTTGTCTCTCCTTCAGGACCGAGGGACAATGAGCCTGACAACCTTGCTGGTCCTCGTCTCCCTCTACTCAGACACCGCCACGTCGCTCCCCAAGACTTCCTACCTGAAGCTGATCGACTTCTGGTTCATCTTCAGCATTTCCTTCCTCTCCGCTATCATCGCCTTCCATCTCGCCACCAACAGGGCAGCGGTGTTCCCTGTGGTCCCTGTTGGTGTTCCTCCCGTGTCCATGAATCCGAAATGGTGGAGCAATGAGCAGGTTCTCAGAGTGGCTCAGGTCGTCTGCGCTCTCGTCTTCCTCTTCTTTCAGATCTTCTATTGGTTATTCACTCTTCAGCAGCTGTATCATTAGCCGGATCTCAAAGGGAAATGTGGAAAAGGGGTACCATGGACAAGCTCTGTTTTTCTTAGAGACTCCAAAGAGATTTTTTATCAGCTCTCCAGCAAGTACACTTATGCACCAATGTCTTTTTTTGTGGCTCACCTCACGAAAACCAGATAATCTAAGTATTTTGCAATTGAGGAACTATGCACGTCGCCTGACCTAGGACTGCCATCTAGCAAAGGCCGAGTCTCCATTTGGCTTGTGGGTAATTTGCCTTTCGGAAATGCTGGAGTCTTGAGCTTCCACATCTCTGGGACGGATGTTTTTCTGATATCACTTGCCTTTTGAGAGACCATTTATGATGGAAGCTTCTTCGTCTGCTTTGTCTTTAAAACACGAAAGGATTAGGCATTTCTCAAACTCATTCAATCAATGTACGGATTCTTAAGCCTCTTGACATTGGAAGGTACTGACGATTTGTTGTTCACTCAATTGCAAACTCTTCCCTTTTGGCAGCACGGCAATACAATGGTGCACGGCCTGTAATCGTATTTTATCTATGTGTTTCCTCTGCCCTGACACGACTCAATAAATCGTAATACACACTCAAATTAACGTATAAATATAATAGAAAGTTCTTGCAGATTTTTAATTTTGAGGAATAGAAATAACAGTTACATCAAGCTTTTTTTTCCACATGTGAAATTGGATAAGTAAGACTGCAGCTAACTCCAAGTTGTTGTGGTCGATAAACTGAAAATCAACTGTATTAAAAAAAAAACAAAAAAAAAAAAAAAAAACAGCAAGGTTATCTGAAGTTCAC
>NW_023657820.1:0-26242 GCF_015228065.2 Penaeus monodon
AAAGAAGGGGGAAGAAAAAAAAAAATGGGAAAAGGGAAAAAATCGATGAGTTAAAAAAAAACGAAAAATAGTTGACAGAAGGAATAAAAAGGGAAAAACGAACGCCGAAATAAAAAGAGAAAGAAGATAAAGAGAAAGGGAAAGGGCGAAAAAATAAAAGGTTAGATAAAACCAAGTCGGGGGTTTGGAGTGGAGAGGGTCATCCAAAGGCGTCAAAAAAGTGATCACTGTTTTTTGTTTTTTTTCCAATCCCCGGCCTTTTTTGGTGATTAGGGTTTTTCCTTTTGCTTGCGTGCTGCGTTTTAGAAGGATTTTGCTCATATATTTTTTTTTTTATGTTATTCAAAACATTATTTTTTTCAACTCAAATGCATAGCCACCCCCAAATGCACATGCATTCTCACCAAAACAACGCAGTCACTCCATGCACCGCCCAGATAATGCAAACCCATGTTCCGTGAAAGAACACACACACCCCCTGCACGTATCCACTCAACAGAGATGGGATCAATCCAAGGATTTGGGGATTCTAAAACCTTTGCCCCCCTACCCCCTTCCCCCCAAACCCCCCACCCCTCCCTTTCCTTCTTACCACCCCCCCTCCCTGTCCCCTGTTCTCCCATTACTGCTTCTTTCTGTCTTTTTAAAGGGTCTCTCTCCGGTCAAATCCTGTCTGCTATTCTCTATCTATTATCTATCTACTCTCTATTTATCTATCTATCTCAGTCTTTCTTCTATTGGTCTGTCTGTCTATAAATAGCCCTCTATTTTTGGTTTTTGTAATTCGGGCCTTCTTTTTTTGTTTGTTTTTTATCTGTTTATTTCTAAAGATCGTCTCTGTCTTCCTGTCTATTTATCTCTCAAACTATCAATATTCTATTTTTTAAGTCTCCTCCTTCTGTCTTGGGTCTATGTTTCGTCTTTCTGTCTTTTCATCTATCTCCCTATCAGTAATCTATCTGTTTGTCTTTTTCAAGGTTTCTCTACGTTCTGTGCCATCTTGTGTTATCTTTTACTATCTAGTTATCTATTTATCTATCTTTGTATATCTACTGTCATAGTTGGTTTTTATATCTACTATCAAAAAATCTTAATTCTACTTGGGTATTTATTTAGCCATAACAATACAAAGAGCTTTTTATGTTTTTTGTTTGTTTTGTGTTTGTTTTGTGTGTCTGGGTGATCCTATTCCTCTTTCCAAACCCCTCTTCTCTTTTTTCACCGCTGGACGTCGCCTGGGCTCCCTCCGCACTGTGTCTAACAGCTGCAGAAAATCGCAAACAAGGGAAAAGGGGAAAAAAAGGGGAGTGGTTATTACATACATAAAATTTTAAAATATATTTTATATATATAATATATTATATATATATAATTTTTATATTATTTAAATTTTATATATATTAAAATATATTTTTTTTTTTTTTTTTTTTTTTTTTTTTTTTTATTATTATTATTTTTTTATTTTTTATTATTATATTATTATTTTTTTATTATTATTATTTTTTTATTTTTATTTTATTTTTATTATTATTATTATTTGTATATATTTCATACACACACACACACACACACACATATATATATATTTTATTAAAATATATATATATATATAATAATTTACTATATATATATATATATAATATATATATATATATATATATATAATTATATATATATTATAACAAAATATTATATATATATATATTATATATATAATTTTTATATAATATTTTTGTTTGTGTGTTGTGTGTGGTTTTTTGGGGTTTGTGTGTGTGTGTGTGGTGTGTGTGTGTTGTGTGTCATAAATTTCAAAACGTGGCAACCTCGGAATTGCCTTTATCGTTTATCACATCTTATCACTAAATCTTTTTTCTGCGTTAAGGGCGCAAAAAACATAAGATAAAGTATTTCAGGTGTGGTCGAGAATTTTTTCCCCGAAAAGAGAAAGAGGATTTTTCTTTTTTCTGATTTTGATTTTTTACTGTGGCCGTCTATCTGTTTAATTCTCCTCCCCCCCTCTCTCTCTCTCTCCTCTCTTCCTCTCTCTCTCCTCTTTTTCTCCCTCCTCTCTCTCTCTCTCTTCTCTCCTCCTCTCCTTCCCCTCTCTCTCTCTCCCCCCTCTCTCTCTCCCCCTCTTCTCCTCCCCCTCTCCTCTCTAAAAATAATAGAATCTTCTAATGATGAATGGGATTATGAACTCTACTGCTAATATAAAAATAAAGATTATTTTATTTTCATTGTTTTTAAAATTGTTCTTTTTTATTATTTTTGTTTTTTATTATTATTATTTTTATTTTATTTTTGTTATTGTTTTGTTATTATTGTTATTTTATTATGTAAATATTATTATTGTTATTAGTGTAAAAATTTCCCCCCTCCTTTTCCTCCTCCCCACCTTTCCCTTTCCCTCCACCCCCCTTCTCTCTCTCTCCTCTCCCTCCCTTCTCCCCTCTCCCTCCCTTCTCTCTCCTCCCCCCCTCCCCCCCTCCTTTTCCTCCCCCCTCCCCCCCCCCTCCGTTCTCCTCCCCCCCTCCCTCCCCCCCCTCCCCCCTCCCTCCCCCCCTCTCGCAGGGGAAGGAGGAAGGCGGGGACCCAGAGGTATGAACATGTCCGGCGGCGAGTAGGTCGGGATTTCACCCGCCACCCCGGGCCGCCACCCCGCCCACGTGGTGTCCCCCCACGTGCCGGGAACTTGTTTGTGGGGGGGGAAGGGACGAGGGGGGGGATGGGGGGGGTAGGGAAAGAGGACTTGGGTCTTCTTCCCTCCTCTCCCTCCCCCTCCTCCTTTTTCTCCCCTCCTTTTCCCTCTCCCCTCCCTCTCCTCCCCCTTCCCTCTCCTCTCCCCCCCCTCCTCCTCCCCCCTCCCCTCCTCCCCCTCCTCCTCCTCCTCCTCCTCCTCCTCCCCTCCTCCTCCTCCTCCCCCTCCCCCTGCTCCTCCCCCTCCCCCCTCCCCCCCTCCTCCCCCCTGCACACCTGTCGTGCTTATTTCTCTTTAAAAGTTTGCTAAATTTTGCCTGCAGATTGCGCACTTTTATTTTTGTCGTTTTTGGGTTTTTTGACATCTCTCTCTCTCTCTCTTTTTTTCTTTTTCTCACTCTCCTCTCTCTCCTCTCTCCCCCTTCTTCTCTCTCTCTCTCTCTCTCCCTCCCCCCCCCTCCTCTCTCTCTCTCCCCTCTCTCTCTTTCTCTCCTCTCTCTTTCTCCCCTTCTTCCTCTCTCTCTCCCCTCTCTCTCTCTCTCTCCCTCACTCCCTCCCCCTTCCCCTCCCCTCCCCCTCCCTCAAAACCCCTCCCCCTCTCTCTCTCTCTCTCTCTTCCTCCTACCCCCTCTCTCTCCCTCTCTCTTCTCTTCTCCTTCTCTCCTCTCTCTCTCTCTCTCTCTCTCTCTCTCCTGTACTAGCCTCCGACTAGTACAGTGGTAACGTGTGGGCCTCTCTCCGAGGGTCGGGGGTTTTCGCCCCCCGCCCAGGCGCGAGAAGTTCAACTGCCCCGCCGGGAGGTTACTGCTGTGGCTGGGCACCACGGCGGGTCAGGACTCTTTCAGCCGAGTCGCACCGCTGACCCGTGAGCAAAGTCAAGCAGACAGTATTCAAACCCAAAAAATCCCATTGTAAAAAAAGGAAACAAAAACCAAACTCTTTTCTCTCTCTCTCTCTCTCTCTCTCTTCTTTTTCCCTCTCTCCTCTTTCCCCTTTTCTCTCCTCTCCCCTCTCTTTCTTTCTTCTCCCTCTCTTTCCCCCCCCCCCCCTCTCTCTCTCTTCTCTCTCCTCTCTCTCTCTCTCTCTCTCTCTATAATATATATATATATATATTAATATATATGTTATATATGTATTATATATATATATATAATATTTATTAAAATTATTATAATAATATTATTTTTCCCTCTCCTCTCTCTTTCCCCCTCTCCCCTTCCCCACCCCCCCCCCCCCTCTGCCTCCGCCCCTCTCTCTCTCTCTCTCCTTTTCTCTCTCTCCTCTCTTCTTCACCTTCTCTTTTCTCTCTCTCTCTCCTCTCTCTCCTTTCTCTCTCTCTCTTTTCCTCTCTTTTCTCTCTCTCTTTCCCCCTCTCTCTCTCTCCCTTTTCTTCCTCCTCTTCTCTCCCCTCCTCCCTCTCTCTCTCTCTCTCTCTTCTCTCTCTCTCCTCTCTCCCTCTCTCCCTCTCCTCTCTCTCTATCTATCTTTTCTCTCCCTCTCTCTCCTCTCTCTCCTCTTCCCTCCTCTCTCTCCCCCTCTCTCTCTCTCCTCCTTTTCCCCTTCTTCTCTCTCTCCTCTCTCTCTCTCTCTTCTCTTTTTTTTCCCCTCTCTCTCTCTCTTTCCCCCTCCCTCCCCCTTTCCCCCCCCCTGCCCCCGCCTCTCTCTTTTCTCTCTCTCTTCTCCTCCTCTCTCCTTCTCTCTCTCCCCTCTCTCTCTCTCTCTCTCTCTCTCCCTTCTCTCTCTCTCTCTCCTCACTATTAAATTTTTGGCTTACTGGCATACTTTTCTTGCTGCTCCTCCCCTTCTTCCTTTGACCTTTCTCTTACTCTCTCATTTTTTTTTGCCCCACTCTCTCTTCATTTTTCCCATCTTCCTTACCCCCACCAGCCCCCCCCCCAAAGTCCTAAAGGAAAAAGGTGAGAAAAACAAACGGCTTCGAAGAAACAGGGAAACACGCAATGAAGCAAAATGGGGGTAAAGCGGGGTGTCGTACGCAGGTCGTTATACGTCTTTGCGGGTTTTGCGACCTAGAAAGATCCATTTTTTCCACTTTCTTCCCAAAAAGCATAAAGGGGGGTCAGGGGAAAAAGCCATAAATGACCCCCACGGCAGTAAATCGGGGGTTGGCTTGTTTTAATTGTGCGCATGCGCCGTGTCGTTCAGTATATTGTGTGTCAGGTGAAGTGAGTTGTGGTTTTTTTAACAATTTTTTTTTTTTTCTTTTTGTGGCGTACCGTACTTGTGGTAGCCCAAACAGTGTAAGATTTTCTCTTTTTTTCCCGTTTTTTTTTTTTTTTTCCCCTTCCCCATGGTTTCCTTCTTCTTGTTCTCGCCCCATTCCTTTCACTACTTCGTCCCCTTCTCCCCCTTCTTTTTCTACTTTTTCTTCGTCATCTTCCTTTCTCTCGTCTCTCAGGGGGTTCTAAGTTTTAGGTCAGATAGCTTAGTGGTAATCATGGTGAACGGGACAGGACCCAAAGGGGGGGCAATGATATTTCAAAATTTCAAAAAATTTTGTTTCAACAATGCCATATTTAAAAAAAATTTAAATGCTTAGATCGGGGGAATTGCAAATTAAAATTTCAAATCATGCAAATTAAAAGAAGCTCAAACCAGAGGAGGTAAGAAATGCAATCAACTTGGGGAAAAAGCCTGTTTGATGCCTCCCTTGTGGACATCATGGTCGCAGAACAGTGTTGAACGGGTTAAGGGGCCCGGGTTTGAAAGTAGGCAGGGCGCTCGGCGGGACCCTTTGGGGGTTATTTTGTTTTGTATGGGGATGGATTGGCGTCTCTCCTCTCTTTTCTCTCTCTCCTCTCCCTCTCTCTCTCCTCTCTATATATAAATATATTATAATTATATATATAATATAACATAACATTTTATATTTTATATATATATATATTATTTAAAATATTATATATAAATAATTTTATATTATGTTAAATATAATATATATAAAAATTTTATGTATATATTTATTATAGATATAGATATATATGTATTATTATTAATATATATATATTTTTTTATAATTGTGTTGTGTTTTTATATATATTTTTAATTATAATATATATATATTTTATATATATATAATTTTTTATTTTTTTTTATTTTTATAAGTGGTGTGTGTGTGTATTATATATATATATATATATATATTAATATATTATATATATATTATATAATATATATATATAATTTTAATATTAATATATAAAGCGTGGGGCGACAGCGTGGCGTGAAACCCCCGGGGGACCCCCCAGGCCCCGGGTGCGCTGCCAAGGGAAAGCCGGGGGCGGTCGCAGTCCCCCGCGCTTGACCCATGGCGCGGAATGGGGGTCCGCAAAAACACTTTTTTTCTGATTTAGTGACCCCGTTTTTTACCTCTTTTCCTTCTTTGTATTCCGTGTTGTAGGAAACAATTCGAGTTAGTTTTTTGCTTGTGTATTAACCCACACGGACACATATATATATATATATATTAATTATATATATATATATATATATATTATATATTATTTATATTATTATAATAATAATATTATAGGGAAATTTTTATCTAGGTCCCATGCTGAATGAAGCAAAAGGTGTAATGTATCTTATCTAAGATCATCGCTATCTTTCTTTCAGTTACCTACCCATTTATCTACGAAATGAAAAGAAAAAAGATCAAAATACAAAGAGTTAATCAAAAAACCCGGAGGAGCTAAGTGCAGGGGGAAAGCGGGGAAAAAAATCGGGGGAGGCAGAAAAGAGGGAAGAAGTGTTTATCTGAAAAAGGTCGTAAAGTGTCGTAGGCCACCCCTGTGCGCGGGGGGGGGGGGAGGGGATGGGGAAGGGGGGGTGTTAAGGGGATGGGAATGGGTAGAAGAAAGGGGGGGGAAAAAGGGGGGGAGGGCATGGGGGGGGTAATGAAAGAGTAGGGGAGAGGAAGGGAAAAGGGAGGGGGGGAGAGTGGGAGGGGGGCAAGGTGAGGGAGTATGTACATTTTTTCTTAAAGTGGTGAAGGGTCTGTCATCCTCTACATACGTAAAAATGGGGATGTTTAGTAACGCGGAGATTCGGACGAAAGTTAGATCCCGGTGGCCGCAAAAACAACACGACGATATTTTAAAAATTTTTCTTATTCTGTATACTAATCATCTATCTACTATCTATATACATACTCTATATATATAATTATATATATATATATAAAATATATATATATATTTATATAAAATATATATATATTATATATATATATTATTATATAATATATATGTGACATGATGCGGGGGTAATCATGTGTTAAAGGATTTTCCGGGGGACTTTTTTTAGAAAAAAAAAAAGAAATCGAAAAAGAAAACAATGAAATGGTATAATAACGATTTATGATTGTCCTACAAAAGACGTTACTGGGGAAAAAAAAAAGGAATGGGTAAGAAAAAAATGAAACTATTAGACCCCAATAGTATTTAATTTAAAAGAGGATCTGCCCCCTTAACAAAACCACACACACACACACACAACACAACACCACACACACACACACACCCACACACACACACACCACAACACACACAAAACACCACCAACACACCCACCAAACACCACAAACACCCCACAACACAAACACCACACACCACACACAAACACTAAAAAAAAGATTAAAAAATTATTTCCTCAAAAACCCACTGGCTCGTGCTTTACCCCAGGCACCCCCTCATTTTCCCCGGTGGGGTGCGGCTGCTTCTGCTTTTTTTTTGTTGTTGTTTTGGGTTCTTGTTTTCTTCTTCCTTGCTTTGTCTTCGTCTCCATTTTTATTATTATTATTCTTTTTTTTCGCGTTGTTGTTGTTATTTATATTTATTATTGTTTTAGTTTATTGTTTTTATATCAAATCATTGTTATTCTTTTATTATTTTTACTATTATTATTACTTATTTTTTAGTATTCTTGCATTCTTACTTTTTCTTCTACTTTCCACCAAGCCACGCAAAAGCACACACATCATAAAACTACAAACAAATAAAACCCCACCTCACCCACCACACACACACACACACACACACACACACACACACACCACCCACACACACACACACACAAAACCACACACACACAAAACCACAAAAACACACACACACAAACACAAACCTTCCCCTCCCTACACACGACCTCCCTCCCCTACCACAGAAAACACTCTTCCTCCTACCACACCCCATACCACAGAAATCCCCGAAAGACAGGGAAAAAAAGGGATGAATCGAGATGCAAGGGGAAGTGAAAAGCTGGGATTCTGAGGCCCTTGATTAATTTATCAAAAGGACGCCATCAGATTTCCGCGACGATTAGAGATGCTTCGGGGGGATCAGTGCTAAATAATGAATAATGGTAAATCCAACCCAGAACAGGGGTTTTAATAAATTAATTAAACAAATACATGCACCGATAAGTAAGTTTTAAAAAACGGGTTAAATTTAAAGGAAGGAATGAATGGTTGATGATTATTGATAAAAGAATTTATGAATAATCGATAATTAAAGAATGATTTAGGGGAAACAAAAGAAGGATGGAAAAAAAAGGAGGATTGACAAGAGAAAAATTTTTATGGAAGACGTTTTTGTCTCAAGGGCCCTTTAAAAGGGCCCTGACGCCCTCTTGGTAACCCTTTGATTATTCTTTATCTTTTGCTCTCTCTCTTCTCTCTCTCTCCTCCCTCTCCTCCTCTCTCTCTCTCTCTCTCCTCCTTCCTCTCTCCTCTCTCTCTCTCTCCCTCCCTCCCTCTCTCTCCTCTCCCTCTCTCTCTCTTCTCTCTCTCTCCTCTCTCTCTCCCCCCTCTCTCTCTCTCTCTCCTCTCTCTCACTCTCTTTTTCTCACTCTCCCTCTCTCTTCTCTCTCTCCCTCTCCCCCTCCTAAACCCCCTCCCCTCCCTCCCCCCCTCCCCCCCCCTCCCCCCCTCCTTCACCCCCCCCCTCCCCCCCCCTGGTTTTTGCGTGATGACACTAAGGGCAAAATGGTCTTCCCCCCTGAGTCGTGCAATTTTTTTGGGAGAGAGAGAGAGAAGGAAAGAAAGAGGGAAACTTGGCAAGCAGGGGAAAGAAGGAAAGGGAGGGGGGGAGGGGGGTAGGGGGGAAAAAGAGGAGCAAGTTAAGAGTGCTGATCTACCCCCACCCTTCCCCTTTCGTTTTCCCTCCCTTCCCTTTTTCCTTTCCCCTCCCCCCCTTTTTGGGCAGTGTTTGAACCCTCCCCCCCCTCTACACCCCCCTTTTGTAATACTAATGAACATTTTTCTTCTTTCGCTTCTTTTTTTTTTAACCCCATTCCCCCTCGTGTCTAAAAAAATCGATTTCAGCAATTTTAAAAAAATGCTCGCGAAATGAACAACGAGCTAATGAAATGCTCGGTTGGGTGGCCAAAAAAGCTTCTAAAATTTACCCCAATGATGTGTGGTAGGAAAAGCTTAGTGCGCCCCCTCCCTGGCGGCTCCCGAACGAAAATGTGGGGGGAGAGAGAGAGAAGAGGAAGAGAGAGGAGAGGGAGAGAGGAAGAGGGGGAAGAGAGAAGAGAGAGAGAGAGAGAGAGAAGAGAGAGAAAGGGGGGGGGGGGGGGTGGGAAGGGGAAAGGGGCGGACACAGAGAAAAAAGGTTTAAACTAGGAGAAAGACATCCCCAATCGGACATTGACCAAAAACAATCAAAGACAAAAGGGAAAAGGTTTAAAAAAGACGACAAGAGGAAAGGATACACTTATTCTTCCTGACATCGTTGATCCTTTTTTTATGCGTCTGTCTTTTATGCAGTCCGCCCCGCTCCCTTTCCCCTTTCCCTCCCCCTCCATCCTCTCTCTCTTTCTTTTTCTTTTTCCCTTTTCTCTGCCTCTCTTCCCTTTCCCTCCGTGCCAGTGTATTTTCGAGCCATGCCTCCCTCTCCTCGCGCCCACCGGTCTTTCCCTCTGACACGCCTCCTCGTTCTCTTCGAAAACCCCCTCGGTCCCCCATCTTTCGCATTCCCGGGGCCGCGTACCTTACCTCGTCTTTTAAACGCATGGCTTCCTTGTCTCCAGTGGGCTGTCGAGGGAAGGGCACAGGGAGTCTGGAACATCGGGAGAAACTAGGGGGGGGAAAAAAAGCTAGTCTGTGTGGGCAAGGTTCGGGTTATGGGGGGGGGAAAGGGTGTTTAGAGACCAGAAAAGGGGAGGGGGGATAAGGCGAGAGTCTGGGGTAGGGAACCCGCCGCGAGGAAGATAAACAAAGGCATAGGGGAAAGAGGGGGGGAAGGGGCAATCCCAGACGGTAAAAGGAAGTGACATCACGAGGAAGAGGAAGAAATGAAAAGAGGGGGGGGGGGGGGGCTTATACCTGGTAAGCAAAAAGGGGACCTGATTCGGTAGTTCGGGGAATGCAAAATTTAAAAGGGGAAAAAAAGGAAAGTAAGATAGAAAGGAAGAAAAAGAAGAAAAAAAACGAGGGGGGGAAAGAGTGGAAAGGTGGGAAGTGAAAAAAAGGAACAATGGGGGAGGGGAAAAGAAATGAGGGGAAAAAAAAAGGAAAAGAGAAAGGGAAAAAAAGGAGGGAAAGAAAAAAGGGGGGAGCGAAAAAAGAGACAAATAAAAAGGGAAAAAAGGGGAAGAAAGAAAAAAAGTAATTAGAGGAATAAAGATAATACAACAAGGGGAAAGGAGAGAAGCAAAACACGAAGAAAAAATAATTGGAAAGAAGAAGAAGAAGGAAAAAAAATAGGAAGGGGGGAATAAATCAAAAATGGAAGTAAGAAATAAAAAAAAGGGAAAGAAAACCCTTTGAAAAACTTTGGGGAAAACGATCAGATGATCAAATTTATTTGAATGGCGTGAAAAATAAAGCGGAAGACGGGGGAAAAACCCCAGAAGAGATGGAAAACATTAGAAATCTCAACCAGGGAAGGGGGATAATGGCGGGATAGAAAAAAGGGCAGGAGGGGGGGGGGAAAGGGGAGAGAAGGGGGGAGGGAGATGGGGAAGAAGGGGGAGGGGGATGGGGAAGAAGGAGGGGGGGAGATGGGAGAGAAGGGGGGAGGGGGAAATGGGGAGAAGGGGGAGGGAGATGGGGAGGAAGGGAGGGAGATGGGGAGGAAAAAGGGAGGGGATGGGAGAGAAGGGGGGAGGGATTGGGGGGGAGAAGGGGGGGGGAATGGGGAGAGAAAGGAGGGAGGGGGATGGGGAGAGAAAGGGGGGAGGGAGATGGAGAAGAAAAGGGGGAGGAGATGGGGAGAGAAGGAGGGAGGGAGATGGGGAAGGAAGGGGATAGATGCAGAGGGAGGGGAGGAGGGAGATAGCGATAGATGGAGGGAGATGGGGGGGAAAGGCGGAAGAGAAGGGGAAGTGCAGACAAGGGGAGCGCAGCCTCAGGTAAACAGACAACAAAAAGAGGGGAAATAGTTAAATTGATGCGCCAAAAAGTCTTCCCTTCTGCTGGCTCCCCTCGCCTCCTTCTGTCTACATTCCCGTCTTTCCCTTTCCCCTCTCGCCTCTGTCCTCCTACCACTCTCCGTTCTTCCCCTTTCCATCCCAGTTTCTCTTTTCTCCTCTTTCTCTTTCCCCCTCCCCCCTCCCCTTTCACTCTTCCCCCTCTTTCTCTCACTTTCCCCCCTTTCTCTCTCTCCCCCTTCATTCCCCCCCTTCCTTTCCCCTTTCCCCTTCCACCCTTTCCCCCATCCCCCCTTTTTCTTTCTCCTTCCACCTTTTCTCCCTCTCTCGCCCCTTTTCCTCCCCCTCTCCTCTTTCTCTTTTCCCCCTTCCCACTCCTTTCCCCCCCCTCCTTTCCCCTCGCCTTTTTGGGTATTTCCGCTGGTACCTGAGTCAGATCAGGGCACTGCTTCCTCTCCCCCCCCCCCCCACCTTTTTCCCCCCTTTCCCCCCCCTCCCCCCCCCCCTCCCCCCCCCCCCTTTTCCGGGCGCTCGGAAACCCCCAACACCGCAATCTTTTTGTTTCACCCCCCCCCCCTTTACCCTCCCCCCCTTCCCCGCCCCCCCCTCCCTGGCCCCCCTTTTTTTTTGGCTACCTGGTTCACGCCTCCTGGGAATGTGGGGGATGTGGACCTCGTTTTTGCGCGCACACACATACTGTGTATGGCAATCGCCTTTAATGTGAATGTATATATATATAATAATTTTATATAAAATTATAAAATAATATAATATAATTTTATATTATGTATTATGTATATATTTATATAATATATACATATATATATATAATATATATATAATATATATATTATTATATAAAATTTTGTATATATTATATAAATATAATAAAAATAATAAATATATAAATAAATATAATAATTTTGTTATATTATATATATATATTTTAAAATATTATATATTTTTATATAAAAAAAAACACCACCTCCCCAGATATATTGAATTTTATAAATAATATATTATATATATTTTATATATATATTATATTTATATTGTATATTTGTAATGTATTGATATGTATATTATTTATTTATATATTTATTAATAATATATATTACATATAATTATAATATATATAAAATATTTTATATTTATATTAATATATATTATAATATATAAAACACCACCAACCCCCCACGATATATATATAATATATATATAATAATATATATATGTATTTAAATATATATATTTATTATTAATATTTTATATTATATATATATTATATATTTTAATTATAATATATATATATGTATTATATATGTTGTTATGCTTTATGTATGTATGTATGACTACACATATCATTTATCTCTCTCTCTCTCTCTCTCTCTCTCTCTCTCTCTCTCTCTATATATTTTAATATATATATATATATATATATAATATTTATGTGTGTGTGTGTGTGTGTGGTGTGTGTGTGTGTGTGTGTGTGTGTGTGTGTGTGTAGTTTTGTTATGGTGTATCTATATTACTTCTATTTTATAAAATATATTTTATATGTATATATATATATATATATAATATATTATATATATATATATTAATATAATATAGCTATAGGTATATATATGTATAATATATATATTATATATATATATATAATTTGTGTGTGGGTGTGTGTGTGTGTTGTGTGGTGTGTTGTGTGGTGTGTGTTGTGTGTTTTGTGTGTGTGTGTGTGGGTTTGGGGTTGTTTGTGTATGTATGTATTTATGTATTATGAAAAATACCTAGCCGTGTTTTTAAATTTTGTTCATCTGTCTGTTTGTCTTCTGTGATATTTTAAACCCTTTTCCCACAAATGAAAAAAAGTCCATGATAGAAATGCGTCCGTGATTCCGATTTTGAAATTTAATTTCCCCCCTCCCTTCCCGGGCCCCCCTCTCCTCTTCCCCCCCTTTTCCCCCCCCCCTTCCCTTTCCTCTTCCCCCCTTTAACCTTCCCTTCCCTTACCCCCCTTTTTTCCCCTTTCCCACCCCCTTTCCCCCTCCCTCTCCCCCTCCCTCTCCCCCTCCCCTTTCTCCCTTCCAGCACTCCACCTCCACCCCCCCGTCCCCCCCCCTCCTCTCCTACCCCCCTCCCCCCCCTCCTCCCCCCTCCTCCCCCCCCCCTCTTTCCCCCCCTCCCCCTCTCCGTGGGGTAAGGGGTTTCTGGTGAGTCCGGTTGCTCCCCCTTGCGGTCGGGGCCCCTTTGAAAAAGGGCTAAAGCTGATACTCTGGGAACTTTTTACGCTCGTCTTTCAGTTTTATAATGATTATTTAAATTTTTCATCGTTTTTTTTTCCCTTTTTTTTTGACATTTCGTTTTTTATAAACGAAAGGGGGTTTTTAATGAAATTAATGTTTTTTTTTTTACATGCTAGGTTTTTTTCCTCCAATGGGAAAATTCTTACTAATTTATAACATTATTCTACAAATTTTTTATGTTGTGATTTTTTGTTATTCATCTCTTTATCGTTATTATTATTATTATTATTGGTTTTGTTATATTCTTATGTTTAGCGTGATCAGTTTTACTAAATTACATATCGTTATAAATGCTTTTTTTTTTTTGATTATGACTGATCTCTTTTCATCTGTTAATTATTCTTGATTCTCTATGAATATAGAGGATTTTCAGAAACGATAACGCACTTGAGGGTTTAAAGAATGAAGAACAAAAATTCGTTTATAAAGGTGTTTAGTCCCGAAAAACCAGTTTTTGGGGGAATCGCGGTTACGTAGGGAATAGAAACAAAAAAAAAAACTACAAAAAAACAAAAAACAAATAGAGAAAACGCTGCCACGAGTGGGGGGGGGGGAGGCGCCAGGTGCATCCAAAGGGGCGTGTCCCTGATTTTTTCTTTTCTTTCTATTTCTCTCTCTCTCTCTCTCTCTCCTCCCCTCTCTCGCTCTCTCTCCCCTCTCTCTCCTCTCTCTCCTCTCTCTCTTCTCCTCCTCTCTCTCTCCTCTCTCTCCTCTCTCTTTTCTCTCTCTCCCTCTCTCTCTCTCCTCTCTCCCCTCCTCTCTCTCTCTCTCTCTCCTTTTCTCCCTCCCTCCTCCCTCCCTCCCTCCCTCCCTCCCTCCCTCCCTCCCACTCTCTCCTTCCTTTATTCCTTCCTTTCCTTCCTTCCTTCTTTCCCCCCCTACTCTTCTCCTGCAGTTTAAAAAACAGAGCGATGAATTTTTTGACCGCGTGCTCTTTTTGCAAGGTCTTTCATTTGGCGAAGCTTGTCAGTTCCTCAGTCACGACAAAAAAGGAAGGGGCCCGGGGAAAAAACCGGTTTCTTTTTTGCATAAAACGCGCTAGGGGGGGAGTAAAAAAAGGGAAAAAAGTGAAATATTGTAACGACGATATGGGTGAATTTCGCGCCAGGAAATGACAACGAAAACTGAAAACAAAAGCGGTGGTACTTATCCGAAATGTAAACAAGTGTGGAAATGTAAATAATATCGAGCTACACAGCAAGGCCGACTTAACTGTGTTTGATCCTTTGACGTTTATCGCCCATGCTCTCCTCCTCTTCTTCTACTCCTCCTCCTCTTTCCCCTCCTCCTCTTTTTTTCCCTCTTTTTCTCCCCCCTCTATCCTCCTTTTACTACCCTTCCCTCCTATTTTAGTTCCCCTCTTCCTTCCCTTCTCTACCTCCTCCTTCCTACTCCTTTTCCTTCCTCTTCTTCCCCCTTCCCTTTCCCTTCCCCCTCTCTTTTCCCTCTTCCCCTCTCCCCCTTTTCCTCTTCGACCTCCCCTTTCTCCCCCTCCTCTCTCCTTTGCCGCCCCTTCCCCCTCCTTCTCTTTGCCTCCTCTCCCGCTCACCCTTTTCCCCCCCTTCTCCTTCCCTTCCCTTCCTCCTCTTCCTCCCCCCCCCTCCCCTCGCCCACCCCCCCCCTGTCTCCCCGCCCCAAGTATGGCCAAAATTTCCCCATCGGGCCTCCCCTTTGGGCAGCTGCCAGCAGCCCTCACACCATAAAGGCATCCGGGGGGCGGCGGCGGTGGGCGGTCGCCGGGGTTTGATGGGGGGGTGGGGGGGTGGGTGGTGCCCCCCATCGCCAAAGACGGGGGGTGGAGAGGTGGGTTAGTTATTGGAGAGAGGCCCGCCCTCCCTCTGAAAACGGGGGGGTCGGAGAGGTGGGGGGTTGTTAGAAGTCCCCTTCCCCGCTGAAACGCGCAAAAGGGGGAAGGGGTCGGGTGGATGTGGATGCAAGAAGCATTTCCGCGCAACCCTCGGCCTTCCCCTCGAAGGACCTTTTAATGGAGAGGGTTTAATAACCGAGAAAAGGAGAGAAGGGCAGACAAGAGAGACAGAGACAGAGACAGAATTTTTGAATATATGATTCCCACGTCGAAAGGGAGACAAGGGAGACACTCGTATAGACACACTGGACACAAAACCCGACAAACAAATATCATTTCACCCCCCCCCCCCCCCCTCAACTTTTCTAGACGTATCGAGACAAAAAAAAAGGGGAAACAAAAAGAAATAAAGAAAAAAAAAAACTCAGACAAGTTTTGTTTCCAACAAAAAACGCACCAATATGAAGGGCTAGGGGGGGGGGGAGGGGGAAAAAGGGGGGGTTTACGTTTAAGGGTGTGAAATGTATTGTTAGGGTGGAAAAAAAGGCTAAGGGGGCCCGGGGGAGAGATGGTTTAAGGGGGTTGGGGGTTTTTTAAAGGCCCGTTCCCCAGAAACTCTTGCTTGTCCTTACGGGGCGCTCTGAAATATCTTTCCCGGGGGGGGGAGGGGGTAGATAGCGATGGGGAAGGACGGGGGAAGGAGAGGGGGTAGCGGATTGGGGGGATGTGTTCGGTTTTTGGCTTTGTTGGAAAGCTGTAAGGAGTTGTGTTGCTGGGTGTTTTGTACTGTTTCGTTTTTGTTTGTATGTATCTTTTCTCTCTCTCTCCCCTCTCTCTCTCTCCTTTTTCTCTCCTCTCTCTCTTCTCTCTTTAAAATATATATTTTATATTAAAAATATTAAATATATAAATAATATATAATCCATACATATATACATACATATTAGATTAGATGTAAAAATTTGATATATAAAATTAAAATTACATACATACATACATTTCATATGATATACATATTCTATAGTAAAAATATTAATATTATATATATATATATATATATAATATATTTTTATATATGTTGTATTATCATGTATGTATATATTTTTACACACACAACACCAACAACACACACACACACACCCACACACCACCACACACACACACACACACACACACACACACCACACACCCCACACACACACACCACACACACCACACAAACACAAACACACACACATATATAATATAATATATATATATTATATTTTTTTTTTTTTTTTTTTTTTTTTTTTTTATGTACTATTTACATGTACACACACACCACACACCACCACCAAAACACCACACACACACACACCACACACACACACCACACACACACACACACACACACATATATATTATATATTATAATATATTATATTTTTATTTTTTTTTTTTTTAGCACATATATGTACATGTAAAACACACACACACACACACCCACACAACACAACCCCCAAACACAACACACACACACACACACACACACCACACACACACACCCCACCACGCATAATTATATATATATATATATATATATATATAATTATATAATTATATAATATATTACTAAATATACAATATACTATATATGTGTATATATTGTGTGTGTGTTTTTTTGTGTGTGTGTGTGTGTGTGTGTGTGTGTGTGGGTGTGTGTGTGTGTGTGTGGTGTGTGTTGTATGTGTATGTTTTGGGGCCCATGTGCATTTTTTTTTAAATTTTTTTTTTTCTTCTTTTGTTTGGGGTGTATGTGTATGTATTTTTTGTTTATGTTTAGTTTTTTATTTTATATGCGACACACACACACCCCACACACAACACAAACACACACACCCCACACACCCACACCCACACACACACACCACCACACACCAAACACATATAATAATATATATTAAATATATAATTTATATATATATATATATAAAAAAAAAAAAAGAAAGAAAAGGGAAGTGAGAGAGTCAGTGCCATCCCCGTCAACGCCAGCCGGGGAAAAAAACAAATAAAAAAAAAACCCGAAAAAAAAACCAAAAAAAGGGAATCAATAGATTGAAAAAAGGGGGAAAAGGGAAACTCGAGAAAAACATCACGACGAAGGGGAGGATGAAAGACAAAAACTTGGGCGGGGGTCTAACGGAGCAATGTTACAGCTCGAGCTCACTTATAAAAGATTCCCGTTTTTGCCCCCTCAAACCACCTGTCTGTTGGGGTCGCCTCTCTTTTTCTCCAGATGGTGTCCAGGCAGCCCCCCGTGTGCCCATCGCGCTGGGGGTACTTTGTGTGTCCCCACGGGCCGTCCAAAGTGTGTGCGATTACATCTGCGGGGGGATTTTTATGCGGTTTTTGTTGGTTTTGTTTTGTGTGTGTGGTTGTGTGTGTGGTGTGTGTTTGTGTGTGTGTTTTGGGGGTGTGTGTGGTGTGTTGTGTGTGTGTGTGGTTTTTGTGTGTGTGTTTATTGTGTTGTATGTGTATGGTGTGTGGTGTGTGTGTTGTGTGTTGTGTGTGACATTTTGACGAATGCCCCTCTCTTGAAAATACTTCTTTGTTTAAAACCATTTTTTTAGTACCATCAGCGTGTTTGGGGGCTAATAATGAAATGAAAAAAAACCCGGGCATTTTTTTCTGTGTTTCTAATTGGATTTGATTTTTAAACCCGCTTTTTGGACTCTCATACTTTTTACAAAACATTCACTTACGGATGATCACTATCCCAGTCCTCTGTACCGAGTCCCCCTACAGCGTTTCGGGGGGCAGTTGGGCGGCCCGGGTAAAGTCGCGTACCGAGGGGACCGGTCTTGGCCCCAGGAATGATTCTGGTGTTCGGGGGGGGTGGTTTTTCCTTGGGAAATTTTCCTTCTCGCCAGGATCGCCTTCATGCACCCCACGCCGGGATCGCTGGAAGGGCGCTGGGTATGGGCCCGGGATGGCGAGTGGCGTGGGGGGTTTGGGCTCCCGGGTGGCTGTTGGGGTGTTTCTTATTATATTCCTCCGTCTGTTTTGTGTGGTTTTTGGTGTGTGTGGGTGTGTGTTGTGGGTGTGGTGTGTGTGTGTGGTGTGTGAAAACAAAAAAGAAAAAAACAATGGTATCCCATCCAAAAAATTTCAAATAAAAACAAGCCAGCCCCTTCCCCTTCCCCCCTGAAACTCGCTACGGCAAGGGGCGCGCGACCCCACGCGCCTTATTGACCCCCCGGAGGCTGCAGATGCCCCTTTCTTTGCCTCTTTTTTGAAAAGGGGACAAGAAAAAAAGAAAAGGCGGGGAGAAGGAAAAATATTTTCACAAAACGCTTGCAGCGTGGAGATTTTGCTTTGCGGGGGGGCGGGGGGGTGGGTGGTGTTTTAAAAATGTGCGTTTTTTAAAAATCGTACAAAATATTATTTTCTACGATTATTTCGTGTATGAGTGTATGTATAGGTTTTATATAGTAGGGTTTTATTTAGTATATGTATATGTGTATATATATTATGTTGTTGTGTTATATGAATATATACACCCCTACATAGATACATTCATCATACACCTACTACATACATACAACATACAACACACACACCACACCCACCCCAAAACCCCACACCACCCACAACCACACACAACACCACACACCCACACACACCCCACACTTTAAACACATACACCGTGTGTGTGTGCGCCGCTCCTTTCTGTATTATATATATTATATAATATATATATATAAAATATATAAAATTTTATATGTATATATATATGTATTATAAAATTATATATCCCAACATACAACACTTTAAACATACATACTCATACATACATACATCATACATACATTCTACAACATACATCATACATCTACATAATACATCATACATACATACATAATACCACCACACACACACACACACCCCACACACAACACCCCCACACACACACACACCCCAACACCACACACCACATCCAAATTGATATAGATGCTACAAGCTGTAGAGCAGACACAGTGGAACGTTAGAAAAACGGGAATTCCCACACAAAGAGTAAAGAAAAGAGTAACCTCCCCCTTTGTCCTCCCCCCCCCCCCCCCCCCCGTCCGCGTCACCGTAAACCCCTTCAGAAGCTGAAGACATCAAAAACTGTCAACATCATTACTTGCCAAAACCAACAATACCGGGCACTTGATGGCACTCTGGCATCCTTTCCTTCACCATCTCTCTCTCTCTCTCTCTCTCTCTCTCTCTCTCTCTTCTCTCCTCTCTCTCTCTCTCTCTCTGTCTTTCTGTCTCCCCTGTTCTTCTCTTCTCTCTTCTCCTCTCTCTCTCTTTCCTCTCTCTCTCTCTCCTCCTCCCCCTTCCCCTCTCTCTCCTTCTCTCTCTCCCCTCCTCCCCCTCTCTCTCTCTCTCTCTCTCATGCACCCTTTGTTAGTTGTTATTTGTTATTTCATTGCTCGTATCTTCTTTATCCACTCTTTTTTTTACCTTTTTCTTTGTCATATCAGCTCTTGTGGCTATATTTTGGTTTGACACTTAGCCTTTTGACAGTATTTACCGTGGCACCTTGGCCCGATATCATGGGCGAGGGTGTGGACACTCTTTGGGGCTCTGGCATCCCCCAACCCCTCCCTGCTGCTCATTCCTCTCTCTCTCCTCTCTCTCTCTCCTCTCTCCCTCTCTCTCCCTTTTCTCTCCTCTCTCTCTTCCTCTCTCTCCTCTTCTCTATCTCTCTCTCTCTTTTTCTCTCTTTTTCTTTTTCTCTCTCTTTCCTCTTTCTCTCTCTTTTTTCCTCTCTCCCCTTTTCCTCTCTCTTTCCTTTCCCCCCCCTTTCCCCTTTCCCCCCCCTCTCTCCTCTCTCTCTCTTCCTCCTTCCCCTTCTCTCTCTCTCTCCCTCTCTCCTCTCTCTTCCCCTCTTTCCCCCTCTCTTCTCTCTCTCTCTCCTCTCCTCTTTCTCTCTCTCCTTCTCTTCTCTCTCTCTCTCTCTCTCTCTCCTCTCTCTCTCTCTCTCTTCTCTCTCTCTCTCCTCCTCTTTTCTCTCTCTCTCTCTCTCTCTTCTCTCTTTTTTTTGTTTTCCTTCTTCTTTCCCTCTTTTTTTTTTTTTTTTTTTTTTTTTTTTGTTTTTTTTGTGTGTGTGTGGTGTGTGTGCCGGTTTCGGGTGTTGTTGGTGTGTGTGGTGTTGTGTGTTGGGGTGTTGGTGTGTGTTTGGTGTGTGTTGTGTGTGTGTGTGTGTGTGTTTTGTGTTGTGTGGTGTGGGGTGGGTGCGGCGCGGGTTGTTGGTTTTTTGTTTTTTGGTTGGGTTTTTTTTTTTTTTTTTTCCCCTTCTTTTTGTTTTATTTTTCTATCCCCCTATACATACACCATACCCCTCAACCCCCACCACCCTTACCATCCTCATAACCCACATTCACACCCCACCCTCCCCACACCCAACCCCTCCCACTCCTCCCAAACCACACACAAAACCACCCCATTTTTGACCCAAAACATCCCCCCACCCCGCTGGGCCAAATCTGCCTCCACTCCCCCATGCCCATCCATACCGGTTTTTTGGCCCCGGGCGGAAAGACAGGCCAAAAACCCCCGTACCCCTCTTTCTCCCTTTTCCCCCTTTTTTCCCCTCCCCTCCCCCCTTTTCCTGCACTTTTTTCCCCCACGTCACCCTGCCCAGCCCTTTCCCCCCCCCCCCTCTTTCTCCCTTCCCTTTCTTTCCTCCCCTCTCCCCCTTCTCTTGTCCTCTTCCTTTTTCCCTTCTCCCTCCCCCTGTTCCCTTTTCCTTCCCTTTCCCCTCCCTTTTTCTCTCCCTTCCCTTTTCCCCCCTCCCCCTTTATTTTCCCCCCCCCCTCTTTCCCCTCTCTTCCCCCGCCTCCCCTCCCCCCCCTCCCCCCCTCCTCTCCTTTTCCTCCTTCCCCTCTCCCCTCCTCCCCTCCTCCTCCTCCTCCCTCCCCTCCCCTCCCCTTCCTCCCCCCCCTCCTTTCCCCAACCCCCCTTCCCCTTCTCCCCTCTTTCTCTAAAAGCTTTCCCTTAAAAGGGGGAAAGGGAGGGGGGGATAAAAGGGGAAAGGAGACCCCTTTTTGGGGAAGGGAGGGAAGGGGAAGGGGGGGAAAGGGAAAAAATAAAAGGGAGGGAAAAAAAAAGGAAACAGGATAGGATGGGAAAACAGGATAGGATAGGAAGTGTGGAAAAGGGGGAAGGGAGGGAAAGAAAGGAATGAAAGGGAGGGAAGGGAAGGAAAAGGAAAAGGAGAAAAAAAGGGGGGAAAAGGGAAGGAGGGGAAAGGAAAGCGAAGGGGACGGAAAAAAAGGGAAAGGGAAAAATAAAAAAAAAGATGGGGACATACAAGAAAAAAAAAGGGGGAAAAAAAATTAAACATAAAATACAAGACGGAAAAGAGGAGAGGACCTTGGGGAAGGGAGGGGGGGGGAAGGAGAGGGAGAAGGGAAGGAGAGGGAGAGGGAGAAGGAGAAGGGGAAAGGGAGAGATAGGGGGAGAGGAGAAGGAAGTGAAAGGGGAAAGGGAGGGGGAAAGGAGAAGGGGAAGGGAGAGGAGAAGGAGGGAAAAGGGAGAAGGAGAGGGAGAGGGAGAAGGAAGGTGAGAAGGGAGGGAAGGAGAGGGAGAAGGAGAGGGAGGGGGAAAGGAGGGAGAGGGGGAAGAAAGAGGGGGGAGAAGAGAAAAAGGGGGAAAGGAGAAAAAAAAAAAAAAAAAAAAAAAAAGAGATAGTATAAAACAAAAAAAAAGGGGAAAAACCCAATGGGGAGGGGGGAAAAAAAAGGCGGACAGAGGGGCGCGGGGGACGCTCGGGTTCCATTGGGGTGGGTTGGGGGGGGGGTTAAGGGGGTTGGTGGGGTGGTGGTTCCCGGGGTGTGGCGCTCGCCTCGGGGCCCGGCCGCTCGCTAAAGGGTCTCGTCGCCGCGAATTTTTTTTTATAAAAATTCTGTTCCGCGGGGGTTTTTTCTTTTCTTGTTTTTTTCTCTTCTCCTCTTTTGTTTTTTTTATCTTTCCTTGTCTTTTTTTTTTTGGGGATTTGGGTCTGATCCGACTTTCAATCCGGGGGTGTTAGAGACGGGAGGTCTTGAATTTGTAAGTTTCAAAATTATAGGCAGAAAATTAATCCCGTTGGGTCGGCTGAAAAACTAACAATACATTTTTAAGATGCCGTGGACGACACTGCCCCGGAGCGGAAAAAAACGTCAGGTACTTTCGTGTGTGTGTGTGTGGGGTGGGTGTGGGGGGGGGTGTGTGTGTGTGTGTGTGTGGGGGGGGTGTGTTGTGTTGGTGGTGTTGTGTGTGTGTGTTGTGGTGCCGTGTTGTGTGTGTGTGTGTGTGTGTGGGGTGTGGTGGTGGTGTGGGGGCGTGCGGCGTGCGTGCGTGTGTGTGTGTGTGTGTTGTGTGTGTGTGGCGTGGGCGGTGCGTGTGCTTGCGTGTGCGTTTTGTGTTTTGTGTGTGTTTTGTGTGTGGTGTGTGTGTGTGTGTGTGTGTGTGTGTGTGTGGGGTTTTACGCGCGCGCGTTCGGTTTGTGCGTGTCTTGTAGTTGTACCTGACTCGATATACTTGTGAACGATGGACTGAAGCGCATTTGATTTAAGTTTTAAAACCCTTTTTAGAACTTCGCTTTTGTTGCGCAAAACCCAAATTTTGCGCACTTGAAGTTTCAACAGCCCGGCAGGGTCGAAGGGAGGCCGCGCCGAGAGACCGACGGGGACAGTGACGCCCAGCCGCCGTCGCTGGCCCAGCCTTCTTTTCCAGTTAAAAACCCAAAAAAACACTCAACGGCCCCCTTCCCTTTCGGGCTTGAAAAAACACTTTCCAGGCGGAAAACTACTTTTCCTTTTCTTGTTTTTTTTTTGGAAAATCCTTCTCAGGAACCTCAATTAAAAACCCCACTTTCGTATTTCCTTTTTGGGAACTATCAGCCTTTTTGGTGTAGTATTTTCACCCCATAACTGACAACAAAGGCGACGACTACTCCAAACAGGATAACTTTGACTAATACCGAAATGGACAAGCGGCATCCTTTTAGCAATGAGAAATTTTCATCCATTTTCCCGCGTGTGATATGATTCCCGGGCATGTCATCTCCTCCCTGTCTCCTGCCCTGTGGCCGCCATTAAACAATGACCGCGGGTGTCTATTCTGACATGTCACAGTCACCCACGTTCTCAATGCTGCCATGACAGCCGCCCTTTTTTTCTCTTTTCCCCCGCAAACCTCGGGGCTTTCGAAAAGGCGTAGCGGGGGGGGGGCCCCCCCCCTCCGCGGCCTACCAAATTCTCGCGGCGCTGGGGTGAGCCGCCCTTCGTACGCACGTAAATACGTCTTTATCGCAGCGTCCCCGGGAAAGGGAAGAGAGAAAGAAAAAACATGATGCAGTATACAAAGCCTTGGCGTTTGTGTGAGCTGGGTTCGGGTTTTAAACTCCCCTCTAAGTAGGATCCGTCTCTCGGCCTCAGTTTATTCAGGGCGTTCCAGACTAATCTCGAAATCTGGCAGTACCCATTACAATTTGGGGCGCACTACCCTCCCTTCGTCACCTTAACTGGATTGTCCGCGGGAAATTGTCATGCGAAACCTTGCGTCTTGGGTTAAGGTTACCGAAAGTACACTGCGGGGATGATCTGTTCTATTTTCTTTTATTTTTAGGGGAAAGGGGGAGAGGGAGAGGGGGGGAGAGGGGGGGGAGAGGAGAGGGAAGGGGGAGAGGGAAGGGGGGGGAAGAGGGAGAGAGAGAGAGAAGAGGAGAGAAGAGAGAGAGGGGGGGGGGAAAAGAGAGAAGAGAGAGAGAGAGAGAAAAGAGAGAGAGGAAAGGGACAACAGACAGAGACGAAGACAAACTGAGACGGAGGCAGACAGGACGGGGAAAAATGCAAAGAGGAGGGAAAGAGGGAGCAAAGTGGGTTTTTCCCCCCTCTTTTTTTCCCCCCCTTTAAATCTGCTTTTCACCTACTGTGACACTTTTTTTACAGTTTGGGAAGCCGTTGAAACCCCCTTCCCCTCCCCCTCCCTCCTGTCCCCTCCCCTTTCCCGTACCCCCCACCCCCCCCTACCCTGCCCTCCTTCCTTCTCGGTCTAGCAGGCAGGTCAAATATCTGCCCTATATTAATAACGAAAAATTTTTTAATTTTTTTCACTAGCCAAATTTTTTTCTTGCTAAGGGCTGATCCCTAAATTTCAATCACGCAGAAAGATATCTATAAAAAATCCAAAAAATTTTTGATTTTAGAGGTCGGGTTAAGGAAAAACGAAGGTGCTTCCCCCTTTTTTTCCCCCCCGAAATTTCATGTTTCGATCGAGAGGGAAACTCAAAAGCCTTTCGTAACTTGAACGCTATCAGCCCCTTTAAAATCTATTAAAAACCCCACCCGGATCGCCACGCAGCCCATTAAGGTAGAATTCGACTCGCTCTTCGCAAAAAAGCTGATGAATCCCGCATTACAAGTTCGAAAAAGTATAAATTAAAAATTTCCGTTGGAAAATTTCGCTCTATCCCCGGGTTTTTTTTTTTTTTCTTTTCTTTTTTGACCACTGGGCCTTAAGAGGCGAAACTAAAGGGATTATTTCCCACAATTGTAAAGAGAAAAAGCAAAGGTACTTACTAAAATAAAATTTTTGAGAGGGGAAAAATTTATTTTATTTTTTGTAATAATGATTAAATAGTTAGTTTTTTAATGAATGATAATTAAAAAAGTGGTAAAATTTGAAAAATCCAAAGTGGGACTTTTCGGTGGGATTTCGCTCTGCGTCTAATTATTTTGGGGGAAGGTTGGGGGGGGAAAGGGGGGGGGGTAGGGACAAAGGGGAAATGGGGGGGGGGGGAGACGGGGGGGTTTAAAAGCTGAGGAGAGAGAGAAAAAGGGAGGGGGGGGGGGAGGGGGAGGAGGAGGAGGAGGGAGGAGGGGGATGGAGATAAATTGCAGTGTTTTTCCCATACCCAAAAGCCCTTACAATGTTCCACAAAAACACATGCGCACATATACACCACACCACGCCTCACGCACGCCGCACCTACGCCCCCCCCCCCCCCACCACACACATACTACTACTACTACATACATACATACTACATACAAAATACTACATACTTACTACATACATCATACAACACACCACACACACACACACACACACACACACACACACACACACCCCCACACACACAACACACACACACCACACACACCACACACACACACACATGCAAAGCTGTAATGAAAAATAGCCTCCCATTTTACCCCCCGTGCTGCCCAGGGGGGGGTAACCCCGCGCTGTTGTGCATTTGAGAGTTTTTTATCTCACACCTCGGAAAGTGCAAAAAAATCGGTATGTTTTGCATTATTTTTTGTTGCGTTTTCTGCTTTTTTATGTTGTAGTTTCGTTGGGGGTTTTTTATTTTAAAAATTGTTATTATTTTTTATTTTATTATTTTTTTTTCATCATTTTTTATCATCATTATTATCAGTATGTTATTACCATATAGTTTTGTATTTTTTTGTAATATCATTATTATTATTATTGTTATTTTTTTATTATTTTTTGTAAGCTGTAGTATTTTTTAATATCATTATCATTATTTACTTGTTCCTTCTCTGAATGGAGTCCGTTTTTATCAGTGCATAAAAAGGGGTTTTGTATGTCCGTAGATTTTTTTAAAAATGTTTATATTCATTGTACAACAGTCCCCTACAAAACAGTAATAAATCCCTAATAGGATAACTGAAGGTCAAATTATATATATATTTTTTTTTCCCCGTGGAGAAAAAGGGATATAAATTTATAGTCACAGTATGAAAATTTTTTCGCAAAAACGAAGAAAACTGGAAATTGAGGGGTTTAACAATTTTTAAAAAACTTCGGGTTTAAAAATAATTTTTTTTGAAATTTTTGGAGTGGGTCCCCGGGGACTCCAATATGCAATAGGGAAAGATAAAATTTTTGTATTATACGCGATGGCGAAAAAATATAGAAATAAAAAAAACGGCGACTGGGGGGAAATATCCAAAGTGTTATGTAAAAAATAAAAAGTCTCAGTATTTCAAATTGTTTC